>NC_056749.1:81899248-81989248 GCF_019279795.1 Protopterus annectens
GCAAAAAAAAAGGCTGGGGAAAAATTTTTAAAAAAATTTAAGGAAAGGAGTTTTTAGAAAAAACACATAAAAGGTAAAAAAAAAAAAAAAAACACACACAATTAGAGGTGAAGGAACAGCCAAAAACAAAAGTGCCTTAGAAACTATCTAAGGACAAACAAATGACATGACAGCCCCTTAACTTTGATATGAAACTTGAGCATGCCAGAGAAGGAATTAATAAATAGCAGGAAACAAACAAATAGAATACAGTTATTTATAAAATGTTTAAATGGGTATAAACAAATTCCTACTATACGGTTATACTCTATATAAAGTCTTACACAGGACGTACATACATAATATTAATGCATCAATTGAAAAACAGTTATGCAGTAACAACATGGGTTGGTAGCTGTATCAAGCAGTAGAGGTTGAACTAAAGAAAGTTACAAAGACTAAATGCCTAAAGTAAAGATGTTAAATGGAGTCTAAAATTCCAGTAGAGAACAACAATCAAGTACAATGCATTGGCCATCGAAACTATATTATATACAAGGCAGACTCCAACAATGGGCAGTGGGTTAACAAAGAGTATCATGGAGAATAACTGATACTGAGTATGGTTATACTACTATGTTAGACAGTAAACATTGAAAGTGAGGGTTCAGAAAAGTTTGCATGGACCAAACTATCACATCAATTCTAAGGTCATAGAGACTTACCTACCACTTTAGACGCTAAGGGTAGTTAATAATATAGTGATATTGCCAAAGTAAGCGTAAAACGCACTGTGTTAGTGTTAAAACAGCTTTAACTCCTCAGCTGGACACGTAATGTTGTGCACGAAAACATTTTCTAGTGTTCACGTGGTCCCAACTACACAGTGTCCTTTACTGTTAGGCTGGAAATGTTTTCGTGCACAACATTACGTGTCCCGCTAAGGAGTTAAAGCTGTTTTAACACTAACACAGTGCGTTTTACGCTTACTTTGGCAATATCACTATATTATTAACTACCCTTAGCTTCTAAAGTGATAGGTAAGTTTCTATTTCAGTGCAGTAAATGAGATGGGAACTTAGATTAATAGGCATTGTTAGTGTACTGCCCCAGTGCAGCAAATGAGTCCTACTTTACAAATAGACCCCTCTTAATGTTGCCCCTTCCTTACTACTTTTCCCCTTTGGCTGCTGCTAAGTTCCCATCTCATTTACTACACTGGAGTAGTACACCAACAGTGCCTCTTAATCTAAGTTCCCATCTCATTTATTACACTGGGGCAGTACACTAATAGTGCCTATTAATCTAAGTTCCCATCTCATTTACTGCACTGGGGCAGTACACTAACAGTGCCTATTAATCTAGGTTCCCATCTCATTTACTGCACTAGGGGTGGTACACCAACAGTTCCTATTAATCTAAGTTCCCATCTCATTTACTACACTGGGGCAGTACACCAACAGTGCCTATTAGTCTAAATTCCCATCTCATTTACTCCACTGGGGCAGTACACCAACAGTGCCTATTAATCTAAGTTTCCATCTCATTTACTGCACTGGGGGCAGTACACCAACAGTGCCTATTAATCTAAGTTCCCATCTCATTTACTACACTGGGGTAGTACACTAACAGTGCCTACTAATCTAAGCTCCCATCTCATTTACTGCACTGGGGCAGTACTCCAACATTGCCTATTAATTTTAGTACCAATCTCATTTACTGCACTGGTGCAGTACACCAACAGTGCCTCTTAATCTAATTTCCCATCTCATTAACTGCACTGGGGGCAATACACCAACAGTGCCTTTTAATCTAAGTTCCCATCTCATTTACTACATTGGTGCAGGACACCAACAGTGCCTATTAATCTAAGTTCCAATCTCATTTACTACACTAGAGGCAGTACACCAACAGTGCCTATTAATCTAAGTTCCTATCTCATTTACTCCACTGGGGCAGTACACCAACAGTGCCTATTAATCTAAGTTCCCATTTTATTTACTACACTGGGGCAGTACACCAACAGTGCCTATTAATCTAAGTTCCCATCTCATTTACTGCACTGGGGACAGTACACCAGCAGTGCCTATTAATCTATGTTCCAATCTCATTTACTGCACTGGGGGCAGTACACCAACAGTGCCTATTAATCTAAGTTCCCATCTCATTTACTGCACTGGGGCAGTACACCAACAGTGCCTATTAATCTAAGTTCCAATCTCATTTACTGCACTGGGGCAGTACACTGACAGTGCCTATTAATCTAAGTTCCCATCTCATTTACTGCACTGGAGGCAGTACACTAACAGTGCCTTTTAATCTAAGTTCTCATCTCATTTATTACCCTGGGGCAGTACACCAACAGTGCCTATTAATCTAAGTTCCAATCTCATTTACTGCACTGGGGCAGTACACCAACAGTGCCTATTAATCTAAGTTCCCATCTCATTTACTGCACTGGGGCAGTACACCAACAGTGCCTATTAATCTAAGTTCCCATCTCATTTACTGCACTGGGGCAGTACACCAACAGTGCCTATTAATCTAAGTTCCCATCTCATTTACTACACTGGGGCAGTACACCAACAGTGCCTATTAATCTAAGTTCCCATCTCATTTACTACACTGGGGCAGTACACTAACAGTGCCTATTAATCTAAGTTCCATCTCATTTACTGCACTGGGGCAGTACACCAACAGTGCCTATTAATCTAAGTTCCCATCTCATTTACTGCACTGGGGCAGTACACCAACAGTGCCTATTAATCTAAGTTCCCATCTCATTTACTACACTGGGGCAGTACACCAACAGTGCCTATTAATCTAAGTTCCAATCTCATTTACTGCACTGGGGCAGTACACCAACAGTGCCTATTAATCTAAGTTCCAGTCTCATTTACTGCACTCGGGGCAGTACACTAACAGTGCCTATTAATCTAAGTTCCCATCTCATTTACTACACTGGGGCAGTACACCAACAGTGCCTATTAATCTAAGTTTCCATCTCATTTACTGCACTGGGGGCAGTACACCAACAGTGCCTATTAATCTAAGTTCCCATCTCATTTACTACACTGGGGCAGTACACCAACAGTGCCTATTAATCTAAGTTCCCATCTCATTTACTGCACTGGGGCAGTACACCAACAGTGCCTATTAATCTAAGTTCCCATCTCATTTACTGCACTGGGGCAGTACACCAACAGTGCCTATTAATCTAAGTTCCCATCTCATTTACTGCACTGGGGCAGTACACCAACAGTGCCTATTAATCTAAGTTCCCATCTCATTTACTACACTGGGGCAGTACACCAACAGTGCCTATTAATCTAAGTTCCATCTCATTTACTACACTGGGGGCAGTACACCAACAGTGCCTATTAATCTAAGTTAAATCTCATTTACTGCACTGGGGCAGTACACCAACAGTGCCTATTAATCTAAGTTCCCATCTCATTTACTACACTGGGGCAGTACACCAACAGTGCCTATTAATCTAAGTTCCCATCTCATTTACTGCACTGGGGCAGTACACCAACAGTGCCTATTAATCTAAGTTCCATCTCATTTACTGCACTGGGGGCAGTACACCAACAGTGCCTATTAATCTAAGTTCCAGTCTCATTTACTGCACTGGGGCAGTACACTAACAGTGCCTATTAATCTAAGTTCCCATCTCATTTACTACACTGGGGCAGTACACCAACAGTGCCTATTAATCTAAGTTCCATCTCATTTACTGCACTGGGGCAGTACACCAACAGTGCCTATTAATCTAAGTTCCCATCTCATTTACTACACTGGGGCAGTACACCAACAGTGCCTATTAATCTAAGTTCCATCTCATTTACTGCACTGGGGCAGTACACCAACAGTGCCTATTAATCTAAGTTCCCATCTCATTTACTACACTGGGGCAGTACACCAACAGTGCCTATTAATCTAAGTTCCCATCTCATTTACTGCACTGGGGCAGTACACCAACAGTGCCTATTAATCTAAGTTCCCATCTCATTTACTGCACTGGGCAGTACACCAACAGTGCCTATTAATCTAAGTTCCCATCTCATTTACTGCACTGGGGCAGTACACCAACAGTGCCTATTAATCTAAGCTCCCATCTCATTTACTGCACTGGGGCAGTACACCAACAGTGCCTATTAATCTAAGTTCCAATCTCATTTACTACACTGGGGCAGTACACCAACAGTGCCTATTAATCTAAGTTCCCATCTCATTTACTGCACTGGGGCAGTACACCAACAGTGCCTATTAATCTAAGTTCCCATCTCATTTACTACACTGGGGCAGTACACCAACAGTGCCTATTAATCTAAGTTCCCATCTCATTTACTGCACTGGGGCAGTACACCAACAGTGCCTATTAATCTAAGTTCCAATCTCATTTACTGCACTGGGGCAGTACACCAACAGTGCCTATTAATCTAAGTTCCCATCTCATTTACTGCACTGGGGCAGTACACCAACAGTGCCTATTAATCTAAGTTCCCATCTCATTTACTGCACTGGGGCAGTACACCAACAGTGCCTATTAATCTAAGTTCCCATCTCATTTACTGCACTGGGGCAGTACACCAACAGTGCCTATTAATCTAAGTTCCCATCTCATTTACTGCACTGGGGCAGTACACCAACAGTGCCTATTAATCTAAGTTCCCATCTCATTTACTGCACTGGGACAGTACACCATCAGTGCCTATTAATCTAAGTTCCCATCTCATTTACTACACTGTGGCAGTAAACTATCAGTGCCTATTAATCTAAGTTCCCATCTCATTTACTGCACTGGGGGCAGTACACCAACAGTGCCTATTAGTCTAAGTTCCCATCTCATTTACTACACTGGGGCAGTACACCAACAGTGCCTATTAATCTAAGTTCCCATCTCATTTACTGCACTGGGGGCAGTACACTAACAGTGCCTATTAATCTAAGTTTCCATCTCATTTGCTGCACTGGGGCAGTACACTAACAGTGCCTATTTATCTAAGTTCCAATCTCATTTGCTGCACTGGGGCAGTACACTAACAGTGCCTATTAATCTAAGTTCCCATCTCATTTACTGCACTGGGGGCAGTACACCAACAGTTCCTATTAATGTAAGTTCCCATCTCATTTACTACACTGGGGCAGTACACCAACAGTGTCTATTAATCTAAGTTCCCATGTCATTTACTGCATTGGGGGCAGTACACTAACAGTGCCTATTAATCTAAGTCCCCATCTCATTTCCTACACTGGGGCAGTACACCAACAGTTCCTCTTAATCTAAGTTCCCATCTCATTTACTGCATTGGGGGCAGTACACTAACAGTGCCTATTAATCTAAGTTCCCATCTCATTTACTACACTGGAGCAGTACACCAACAGTGCCTCTTAATCTAAGTTCCCATCTCATTTATTACACTGGGGCAGTACACTAATAGTGCCTATTAATCTAAGTTCCCATCTCATTTACTGCACTGGGGCAGTACACTAACAGTGCCTATTAATCTAGGTTCCCATCTCATTTACTGCACTAGGGGTGGTACACCAACAGTTCCTATTAATCTAAGTTCCCATCTCATTTACTACACTGGGGCAGTACACCAACAGTGCCTATTAGTCTAAATTCCCATCTCATTTACTCCACTGGGGCAGTACACCAACAGTGCCTATTAATCTAAGTTTCCATCTCATTTACTGCACTGGGGGCAGTACACCAACAGTGCCTATTAATCTAAGTTCCCATCTCATTTACTACACTGGGGCAGTACACCAACAGTGCCTATTAATCTAAGTTCCCATCTCATTTACTGCACTGGGGCAGTACACCAACAGTGCCTATTAATCTAAGTTCCCATCTCATTTACTGCACTGGGGCAGTACACCAACAGTGCCTATTAATCTAAGTTCCCATCTCATTTACTGCACTGGGGCAGTACACCAACAGTGCCTATTAATCTAAGTTCCCATCTCATTTACTACACTGGGGCAGTACACCAACAGTGCCTATTAATCTAAGTTCCATCTCATTTACTGCACTGGGGCAGTACACCAACAGTGCCTATTAATCTAAGTTCCCATCTCATTTACTGCACTGGGGCAGTACACCAACAGTGCCTATTAATCTAAGTTCCCATCTCATTTACTGCACTGGGGCAGTACACCAACAGTGCCTATTAATCTAAGTTCCCATCTCATTTACTGCACTGGGGCAGTACACCAACAGTGCCTATTAATCTAAGTTCCATCTCATTTACTGCACTGGGGCAGTACACCAACAGTGCCTATTAATCTAAGTTCCCATCTCATTTACTGCACTGGGGCAGTACACCAACAGTGCCTATTAATCTAAGTTCCCATCTCATTTACTGCACTGGGGCAGTACACCAACAGTGCCTATTAATCTAAGTTCCCATCTCATTTACTGCACTGGGGCAGTACACCAACAGTGCCTATTAATCTAAGTTCCCATCTCATTTACTGCACTGGGGCAGTACACCAACAGTGCCTATTAATCTAAGTTCCCATCTCATTTACTGCACTGGGGCAGTACACCAACAGTGCCTATTAATCTAAGTTCCCATCTCATTTACTACACTGGGGCAGTACACCAACAGTGCCTATTAATCTAAGTTCCCATCTCATTTACTGCACTGGGGCAGTACACCAACAGTGCCTATTAATCTAAGTTCCCATCTCATTTACTGCACTGGGGCAGTACACCAACAGTGCCTATTAATCTAAGTTCCCATCTCATTTACTACACTGGGGCAGTACACCAACAGTGCCTATTAATCTAAGTTCCATCTCATTTACTGCACTGGGGCAGTACACCAACAGTGCCTATTAATCTAAGTTCCCATCTCATTTACTACACTGGGGCAGTACACCAACAGTGCCTATTAATCTAAGTTCCCATCTCATTTACTGCACTGGGGCAGTACACCAACAGTGCCTATTAATCTAAGTTCCCATCTCATTTACTGCACTGGGGCAGTACACCAACAGTGCCTATTAATCTAAGTTCCCATCTCATTTACTGCACTGGGGCAGTACACCAACAGTGCCTATTAATCTAAGTTCCCATCTCATTTACTGCACTGGGGCAGTACACCAACAGTGCCTATTAATCTAAGTTCCCATCTCATTTACTGCACTGGGGGCAGTACACCAACAGTGCCTATTAATCTAAGTTCTCATCTCATTTACTACACTGGGGCAGTACACCAACAGTGCCTATTAATCTAAGTTCCCATCTCATTTACTGCACTGGGGCAGTACACCAACAGTGCCTATTAATCTAAGTTCCCATCTCATTTACTGCACTGGGGCAGTACACCAACAGTGCCTATTAATCTAAGTTCCCATCTCATTTACTGCACTGGGGCAGTACACCAACAGTGCCTATTAATCTAAGTTCCCATCTCATTTACTGCACTGGGGCAGTACACCAACAGTGCCTATTAATCTAAGTTCCCATCTCATTTACTACACTGGGGCAGTACACCAACAGTGCCTATTAATCTAAGTTCCCATCTCATTTACTACACTGGGGCAGTACACTAACAGTGCCTATTAATCTAAGTTCCCATCTCATTTACTGCACTGGGGCAGTACACCAACAGTGCCTATTAATCTAAGTTTCCATCTCATTTACTGCACTGGGGCAGTACACTAACAGTGCCTATTAATCTAAGTTCCCATCTCATTTACTGCACTGGGGCAGTACACCAACAGTGCCTATTAATCTAAGTTCCCATCTCATTTACTGCACTGGGGCAGTACACCAACAGTGCCTATTAATCTAAGTTCCCATCTCATTTACTACACTGGGGCAGTACACCAACAGTGCCTATTAATCTAAGTTCCCATCTCATTTACTGCACTGGGGCAGTACACTAACAGTGCCTATTAATCTAAGTTCCCATCTCATTTACTACACTGGGGCAGTACACCAACAGTGCCTCTTAATCTAATTTCCCATCTCATTTATTACACTGGGGCAGTACACTAACAGTGCCTATTAATCTAAGTTCCCATCTCATTTACTGCACTGGGGCAGTACACTAACAGTGCCTATTAATCTAAGTTCCCATCTCATTTACTGCACTGGGGCAGTACACCAACAGTGCCTATTAATCTAAGTTCCCATCTCATTTACTACACTGGGGCAGTACACCAACAGTGCCTATTAATCTAAGTTCCCATCTCATTTACTGCACTGGGGCAGTACACCAACAGTGCCTATTAATCTAAGTTCCCATCTCATTTACTACACTGGGGCAGTACACCAACAGTGCCTATTAATCTAAGTTCCCATCTCATTTACTGCACTGGGGCAGTACACTAACAGTGCCTATTAATCTAAGTTCCCATCTCATTTACTACACTGGGCAGTACACCAACAGTGCCTATTAATCTAAGTTCCCATCTCATTTACTACACTGGGGCAGTACACTAACAGTGCCTATTAATCTAAGTTCCCATCTCATTTACTGCACTGGGGCAGTACACCAACAGTGCCTATTAATCTAAGTTCCCATCTCATTTACTGCACTGGGGCAGTACACCAACAGTGCCTATTAATCTAAGTTCCCATCTCATTTACTACACTGGGGCAGTACACTAACAGTGCCTATTAATCTAAGTTCCCATCTCATTTACTGCACTGGGGCAGTACACCAACAGTGCCTATTAATCTAAGTTCCCATCTCATTTACTACACTGGGGCAGTACACCAACAGTGCCTATTAATCTAAGTTCCCATCTCATTTACTGCACTGGGGCAGTACACCAACAGTGCCTATTAATCTAAGTTCCCATCTCATTTACTGCACTGGGGCAGTACACTAACAGTGCCTATTAATCTAAGTTCCCATCTCATTTACTGCACTGGGGCAGTACACTAACAGAGCCTAGACAAATATAATGACTTCTTGTTACCTTACCTTGGAAGAGAAAAAATTACTTTAATTTAAGCACATATTAAGTCCTAAATATATTGATACTTTTATAATATTGAAGAACAATTTATACCTATCTGTGATATATGCTATCTTTATTAAAATACATTATTCCAGAGCTGCCTTATAGTATGATATGTGGATGACATTCAAACTACTGGTTATGTGGATAACATTTCATGGTTATCTTACTATGGGATTTGTGGAGAATCTTTATTAATTCTTACCTTGCTGCATGGTATGTAGATGACATTTAGCCCATTGTTAGTTTAATGTATGCAAGTGACATTTAGCTCATTGTTACTTAGTGACATGTAGATTACATTTAATCCATTTGCTCTTACAGTAAGCAGAGGAGGTTTAATTCATTACTACCTTACAGTATGCTTCACAGGTCACACTTAATCTGTTTTTACCATAGCCCATGGTAAGTGGATTGTTAGCTTTCTCTGTCTTATGGGAATGACATTTGGCCCATTATTGACATACTGTATGTTATGTGGTATAAATCAGCAGAGCTCAGTTACAAACCCACAAAATGATGGAAACATCTCAGTCAGCCATTCAACATTACAGTGACACAGCTTTATGCTTCAACTACAGATGCTGAAGAGGAGGAGAAAGTCAACCAGTTTTAAGAAGATTTGCAGCACCTATTGGAAATAATACCAAAAAAGATACCACATTTATCACAGGTGACTGTAATGCTAGAGATGGTAGTCAAAGTATGCCTGGAATAGTGAGGAAGTTTGGCTTGGAGTACAAAATGAAGCAGGACATAGACTAGTAACATTCTGCAAAGACGATTTAAAGATCCTGGCAAACATGCCTTTTCAAGAGCCTTACACATATAACCTGTCAGCTGTAACAGTGTCTAGATTTTTGCATCATATTTTTGGTCTGCTTCTTATAAAACAAGTGGTTTTCTGGCAAATCAGTGAGGACTAAAGCCACTTAATGAAGACTGATATTTGAGTTTCAGGCTTCATATCCTTAAGAAAATCCATTATATTGCAACACCTTTTACCCTATAAACTTTCTAAGTTTGCAAAAACAATATTTAAAATCTGTTCCTGATTTTGGGCCTTTGTCCCACCATTATTTTTGGCTTTGTCAAGATTTCTTTCACTAAGAAGAGATTGAAAGGTATATCATCAGATGTGCAGTACTAAAGGCTTGATTTTGAAGTTAGAAATGGAAAAGCTCTGTACCATCATCAAAAACAAGACTTGGAGCTGACTGTGGCCAACGCCATCAGCTTCTTATCACAAAGTTTAGAATTAACTTAAAGAAAACAAAGGACCTTGTCCAGATACAATGTGCTCAACATTATTCCATATTTCTTTGTAGTACAGTTGAACAATAGAGCTAAAAGAGATCTGACCTGGTGGGCATAACATTTGAAGAGCTATGGACAGAAGTTTGCAACATTGTCCAGGAGCTGACAGCAACAATATTGCAAGGAAAAATAACATTAAGATGGCAAAATGACAGTCCTTGAGGACTTTAGAAGTGGCTGAAGAAAGAAATAAATCAAAAGGCAGTTGAGACAGGGGAATGTATTTCAAACTGAATGCAGAGTTTCAGTAAATGACAGAAACAGACATGTTTAAATGGACAGTGCAAACAACTGGAAAAAGATAAGAATGGGTATATATGAAGGGAAACGTCCAGCTCAGAATGTGCATGAAAAGACAAAGATGGGAGGGACCTAGCAGAAGCAGAGGATATTAAGAAGAGATGGAAGGAATATACAGCCAAAAATGTTATAAGCAGGATCCTAATATTGCTAATACATACAACTGCATGTTCTATGATATTCAGATGGGCATCCTATTTAGTGAAGGTAAATGAACCTTAAAAAGCCTTGCTCATAATAAGGCTACAGGAGGTGATAAAATTACAGCTGAATTGTTTTAAATCATGCAAAATGATGTTGTTAAAGTTTATATGTTAAAGAGTTGCATGGAATTTCCCAACTAATCTGGAAAGCCTAACAGTGAAAGGAAAGTTGCTACTCCAATCTCAAAAAAGAGCAATGTCAAAGAATGCTCAATTGATTTAACAATTGCACTTGTTGCTCAAGATATGAGTTAGATTCTAGCAGTATATGTCCTGAGCACTGCCAAATGTAACAGAAAAACAATGTTGTCTCAAATAAATATTTACTTTTGCTTTTTGACAGTGAGGACCATAACAAACTGCGTCAAGGTCTTACAGAAGTGGGGATACCAGGTCACCTTATTTGCCTCTTTAAGAATCTCTATGCAGATCATGAAGCAACAATTAAGGCCCAGTATGGAACAACTGAATGTTTTTTTACTGGGAAAGGAATGTGACAAGGCTGTATAATGTTACCTGACTTATCTAATTTATATGCTGAATATATCACGAGAAGTGCTATGTTACATGAATCAGATGCTGTTAAAATTGTGAGAGAAATATTATCAACCTCAGATATTCAGGCATTACCACACTGGTTAATGAAAATAAGAAAGAGCTGAAGAGCTTGTTGGTATACACTGTTAACAGAGGCAATGCTATGGTGTGGTATTCATAGTCCTGCTACTTCAGACAAGGGCAAGGGCAATCAGCTAACCACGGCTCTATGCCTTTACGCAGATCATCTAACTATGGCGCTATGCCTTTATGGAAATCAGCTAACCACGGCGCTATGCCTTTATGGAAATCAGCTAACCATGGTGCTATGCACAGCGCAGCTGTTTCTATTTAATTTATGTTTTTTGATAGCAATAAGTCTGTCTTCATATAGTTTGACCCTTGTAAGCATATTATCATATTCAGTAGAAATAGTCTGAAGAATGGGAGAATGCACAATTCTATCCTGATTCTTTTCCATCTCTGCAGATAATTCAGCTTCTACATTCAAGAAATAGTTATTCATTAAACACATATAATCAGTGCTTAACTTAAGATCTAATTAACAAATCTGGATAACCATTACCATATGTTGGCATCCTGGTAATGCGAAGCCCACCAGGAACAATGCCTATCTCCAAATAGGCATTGAAAGCTAATCATTGCCACTGGAGTCTTTTATACTGAAGAACTTGAGACTCCAAATTACAATCAGAAGTTAATAATTGTGTCTGTCAGTAATTAATCTTTCAAGATGTTGGCTAGTAGTATAAATGAGCTGCATGTAGTATTTCTATTGTTTGAACACTGATGAAGAGTTGTTTCTAAACTCAAAAGCTTTGTCATTTTATCGTCTTTTTGCCTTTATTAAAGTTCAGTGAGATGGCTGAGTCCCTTGTTCTTTCTGCTTGGAAAACTTTCTATACAATTGGGACCCATTTGGCTTTGGGAGAGTGTGTTTTGTGGTTCTAAGTTTAATTATATGCAGGTGAGTCCATTGCACTTGCTCCTATAAAGGAGATACACACTTGTATTACAGTAGCTCTGTAATGAGAACTTATATCATTACCTAGTGCATTACACTTCAAAGCTGTCTTCCTCAACTCCTTAATTTGGTATCATTAAAATGAAACTGACCTAATATTAGATTATTTGAATGCACTTTTTATAATCAGTTATACACTATTTTCAGTATAGACGCAGAATTGGTCCAACACATGTATCTGAAGTTAATATTCCTGAGTTCATTGCAGATCTGAACTAATACACAGCACTTGCACTACATACATTGAGTTAAACCAACACCCATATGTAATAGTATTGTGTAAGCACAAATTTAAAGTTCCTGACTTATGATAAGCACTGTCTTCAATAACAACGTCCTTATTGGGCTGCTTTATTTCAGGCCTAACTTGAACAGTGTTTCCTACATTTGCTTATATATTCACTTCTAGAACATTTCCCTCAAATTTTATACTTTTATCACAGTATATAGGATTTTTAGTGCACAGCATCTTATTACGTCTATTATACTGTACATCATCTTATTACTTTTATTGCACTGTACAGTATTTTGTTACTTCTATTGCACTGTACAGCATCTTATTACTTTTATTGCACTGTACAGCATCTTATTGCTTCTGTTGTACTGTACAGCATCTTATTACTTTTATTGCACCATACAGCATCTTATTGCTTCTGTTGTACTGTACAGCATCTTATTACTACAGCATCTTATTACTTTTATTGCACTGTACTGTATTTTGTTACTTCTATTATACTATACAGCATCTTATTACTTTTATTATAGTATACATCCTATTACTTCTATTGTACTTTACAGCATCTTATTACTTCTATTGTATTGCACACTACCTTGTCCCTGTATAAAACTGTAAAACATCTTATTCCTTATATTGTACTGCACAATATCATGTTACTTTTACTAAACTGTACATCATATTACTTCTATTGTATTCTACAGTATCTTGTTACTATTGTTGTACAGTAGATCATCTTATTACTACAGCATCTTATTTCTGTTGCACCGTACATCTTATTATTACAGTATCATATTTGTTTTATTTTACTGTATAGCATGTTTTTGCATTTATTACACTGAACATCTAATTACTTCTATTGTACTGTACACCTTATTACTTCTACTGTTCTGCACAGCATCTAATTACTTATAATCACTTCTATTGTACTGAACATTTTATTACTTCTTTTGCACTGTGCAGAATCTTGTTACTTCTATTGTACTGTGCAGCATCTTGTTGCTTCTGTTGTATTGTATATCTTATTACTTCTATTGGACTGTAGTGCATCTTATCACTACAGTGTTTTATTACATCTGTTGTACTGGATGGAATCGTGTTACTGCCTTTTTACTGTACAGCATCTAATTACTTCTATTGTATTGAACATCTTATTACTTCTGTTGCACTTTGCCGAATCTTGTTACTTCTATTGTATTGTACAGCACCTTATTACTTCTATTGTACTTGCAGCATCTTGTTACTTCTGTTGTATTGTACATCTTATTACTTTTATTGGACTGTAGAGCATCTTATTACTACAGCATTTTTATTACATCCATTGTACTGGACAGAATTGTGTTACTTCTATTGTACTGTACAACACCTCATCACTGTACTGTCCAGCATCTAATTACTTATATTGTACTGAATAGCATTTTATTTCTGTTGTTCTGAACAACATCTTATTTCTTAGTCTGTATTTTGGGTATTATTATGTACTGAACATCTAATTATTTTACATTTTTTGTCATTATTAGTACCATATTGTATAACCATTTACTTATGCATCTTATGTTGTAGCCATAATTTTTTTGTATTATTTCCTGGGGGGTATTTTCCTCCCCATATCCCTCTGAAAATGGGTTAAGTCACTTAAGAAATCATAAATAAAAATAATGGAGCAGTTAACATATAATCTCACCAGCTGCAAAATGGGCTGATTAGGATATATCTTTACAGCACAAACAGGGCAAAAGTGTGATACGCACAAGAGTTTGGCACTCATACATGTGAACAGTATTGTTTTTTTTTCTTTTTTTTGGGGAGGGGGGTCTCCACAGATGACCACCAGCTGCTATCAGGATCTCCTATCATCCACCAGATCTACTGAATCCACAATAGACTCAGCCCATGCTAATTCTGACCCCCATCCAGAACCAGTGAAAACACGGAGGAACCTAATGCTCTGCTTGCATGCTTTCATGCCATCCCCAGTGGCTGGCATGCAATGGGCTCCATAGCATTTATGCCATGTTTGCACATACTGTGAAATAATAAACCATGCTCCTTTGCACTACAATACCTCCTGCAAGTCTTCATTGTCCTACTGGGATCTCACATGAGGGTGCATTCAAGAAATGCCTCTTCCCTGTCTCAGCCCTCCTCCCTGGATAGGTATGCCTATCGTCCCTGCCTGTGCCATCAAGCACCCAAGCCCGTAACTGAACCTTTGTCACCCTGGTTGTAGTAAAGACTTTATCCATCTATGCTATCAATGCAGGCTAATACTATTGTGTTTTCATGTAAAGTGATTCTGAGAAGGTGTAAAGTCTCATAATTCTTCTTAATCCAAGATACAAAAATATTGGCGACTATGAGTAGTAGGAGTGTCATGGGGGTGTAGTCTGTTATACCAAGGGAACCAAGTGGCACTCTAAAATTTTTGATTTACTATTAGGACAATTTTTGATGTTTACTAATTTCTAGGTAAATTGATATGAAATGTTCAAACCTTTAAATGGCAGGCATATCTTGTGTGATCCTTTGCCATACAGCCTTTCATATTAGAACAGCAGGTACACCCATATTATTCATTTGCTAAAACAGAAGCAAGCTTCTAAATATACATTATGATTACTGACGGTTTCTAGAGAATAACAACAGGATAAGATGAAATGATTACATGCATGAAGTGAGTGCATTATGCCGTGACCTTGGATAGCACAGGCTGTTTCCTAATATGCACATTTTTTTGGGAACTAAGTCTGTCCTAATATAGAGAGTATGCACTAGTTGTAGTCCTATGACAGCACACTACTTGCCTTACCTTCTGCCACCAGAACCTTTTTGTTACCTCTGGCTTACACAGATTATGGCCACAAGTTTCCCGGTACTGCTGACCCACACTGCGTTGTTATCACTTTGTGCTTACTGTTCACTCAGTATATGTGTCCCACGGTCCAGCAATGAAACCATAGTTATAGTTCTGCCCAGATCACAGAAAGACACAAAAGTGTGCCCTCATCCTGTCATTTTTTTTCTAATTGTTAGAATGCTGTTTTAATAACAAATCACAAAACACTGCATGCTTCCCATTGACCAAGATGGTAAAAGTCACTGCAAAATTATCAAATGCAGCTCTGTCTCAGACACATTTTACTAATTTATTCTCTAAATACAACAATCAAAGTACAATATATTTGGTAGGGTTACATGTTTATCTGTATAGGTGTTAGGCTTTGAAATGTTATATCTTAACCCACAGTTTGCAATTTACAATGTGCCTGGTTTTCCACAGCTTTGCTACAAGCAAGGAAGTTAAAAGAGATGTGGTGAATCTGCCACTGGGGTGAGGAGATGCCCTCCTATTCATGGAGCTCCAGGAACCTTTGGGCTTCTACGGCTGGAGCACTGATTCACTATACAGCCTTTGCAAGCCATGAACTCCTTGCTTAGATCACAATGTTCTTTTGTGGGCTGCGTACTGCACATAAGTTAGTGGATGGGCTGCTGTTTATTCTTAGCCTTGTAAACTAAGGTAGATTCACAGGGGTCATGATCGACTCCACCTAGACATGTCACATCATACACATGTACACATTTGTCAGTGCAAGTCCTGAAACTTCAAAAAAAATAAAATGTGATTCAAATGGGATTTGTCCTGCCTGCAGTAGCCCCCAAATCCTGGCTGCTCCTTAGATTTATTTACTCCAAGATCACTGCATTTCAGAGTAAAGAAATATTCTGAATATCAGTCATATCAGACTTAGCATCTATCACTGACATTTGTACTTGTAATTCCAATATTCTACAATCACAATTACAGATTTCAGAATTTCAACACTGCTGGCATCACAGGCTTGTAGTCATCTCGGTGGGGGGGGCGCACACACACACTGGCGTCATATTTTGGAAGGACCACACTCCAATTATGTCATGCCTCCTTTCTGTGATAGGTGATCACAGCTCTATTTGGCATAATATCCTTTTTTATTTTTTACTTTCCCCTAATGTAAGTTATTAAACACCTAATCATACCCCCAAACATCCCTATTACAAATATATCTTCAGCATTATACAACTTGTTGGTGTTGTAACAGCATACTGAATCCTTCCATATAATCTGGGAATGCCCAGTTAGACTCTCTTTGACTTTGTCAGTGTGCACTTTTCTGAAAAGCTGCCTGGGTTGCATGGGTGCCTGCAGGCAGGTGCAAAGGGGTGCACTTGCACCCCCCTGGATTTTACACTTGCTTGTCGAGAGTCTGTCATATTAGCTTTTTCATTTAAAAAATATATACTGTTTTTGTTTATACGGGCGTTCTTCTTTAAGAACGTTCCAGTCGCACACACCTGTCAAGTCATGCATTGTCACACAGTCTGGTATTCCTTTCCGCTCGCATGTGAAATTTTAACTACAAGATGACGTTCTGTTGTGTGTGTATAACAGCAAGTAAAAGTTTTCTTTTCTTTCATCCTCAGCAGGATTTGTGTAATCTATTTTGCAGCAGATGATGGCCATGCATTGCAGATTTATGCAGGCTATAGAAATTGGTGTTAGGAGGTCTGTAAGAGATGTGGAATTCTGTGGGAGAGCCATAGTCACAATCTGCAGGCAAGTGTTGAACCCAACAGTGTTATGCTTCTTTGTGCTCATCATAAGTTCTGTTTTGAAACTTCCCCTGAGTTTCCATTTATTGATTTCTCTGTCCCTCATTGCATAGCATGTAGGCACCCATGTATAACTCACACCAACCGATAAAGCAAACTAGGAACCGCAAAACAACAACAAACTTCTTCCAAAGCAGAGGACTTTATTGGTAACCATTAAAGTCCTCTGCTTTGGAAGAAGTCCATTGTTTTTTTTTGTGTACCCACATATAATTGTTTCATTGTGTGTATAATTAGTTAATAAGTATTGCATTGCATCACTTAATTAACTAATTAATTGATTAGGAATGTGGCTTCTGCATACTGCTGGTATAACTTTGCTGCAATGTCCTGGATATTCTGTTCCAGGTTATTGGGACTTCATTATAGATTGCATTGATCATTGGTTAATAATTGAATGTGGGTGTGTATTTATGATATATCTTTGTATATCAGTCTTTCTGCCCATACATATATGTTTGTGTAATGCAACATTTTACTTCTAGCCCTTCAATTCTTTAGTGTAGAATTTCACTATGGTATTTTTATGTTGTTATCTCTCAATTGCAGGCAGCAATCAGTTTCCCACAGAAATGCAATTATGCTGACAGAAGGAAACAAAATCTAGTTAGTGTCTCACTTGCAGCCATCCTTTCCTTGTCTTAACTCCCACTTTTATTTCATCAGCCCCATGTTAAATTAAAGCCAGCTGTTTTTCTGAGTGTCATGATCTCTTCCCCAAACATGTTTCTCTGACTTGTCACTGTTTATTACTTATTATTCATATTTGCATTTGTACTTTCAGATCTTAAAAGGCTGCATGTTATTGAGGGTCATGGTGTGAAATATTGTGATGAAACACAGAAAATACATTTCACTGTACATGTATAACACACTGCGCTAGCAATAATGCTAGTCGACTGATAGCAATTGTGAAGAGATATAATATTACCATGCATACATTAATATTTCCAAAACCAAGAAACTTACAAACTATTACATTACATAGTTGAAACCTCAGATAATGTTGAAGAAAACTGCCACTGATATTTTATCTGTACACTGTTCATCTTAACAGATATTCAGTGATATTTATAGCATTAATTTTTTTTAAGATTTCTGTAAATAACTCCAAAAATGTGAACTCAGAAAGGAATTTCATGCTCTCATGGGAAACCTCATGTCTGACTAAACAAAAGTGTTCTGACTCTGCATATGTCTAGGTTGTAAAATTTTCCAGCACAGGAGAAGTTGTTTGTAAAATTTTAGAAAAAAACAATACAAATGTTGGTTTAGGTGCATTATAATATAGTACAGTACTGATGTGAAGGCTGTATTTACACTGACTACTATCAATGTAAAGAAGACTTTTTGCTACAAACACTGCTGTCTGTAACTTGTTAATTGCATTTACTTTTTGCAAGATGTTTGCCTTAGTTTATTTTATGTTTTTAACTTCATTTTTCAGAAAGTGGTCTGGAATGTAAAGATGTATTTAGGCTGCTAGACATGAGACATTCAAGAGCTCAAAGATGTTAATAATTAAATGTGATTCACAGTCACTGCAGACCTTCAGTCATAGCTCTTGTGTGTCCCCATATTGAAGAACATCTCTGATTTTGCCTCGCATGTTTTGCCCTGTCTCTCATAAAATGTTATATTTCCTAGTAAACCGTTAAGGATTGCAATCATTAAATAATGCCAGACATTAAGAGTTTTCTACTTCTTATTCTTCAAAAAGTACATGCTGGTGCAAAACAGTTGTTATTTTCACTTTCCAAGGTAATTAGAGTCTTCATCTTCTTTCGGCTTTTCCCGGTTAGGGGTCGCCACAGCAGATCACCTGTCTGCTCATGATTGGCAGTGGAGGTTTACAGTGTCGAGTTGCCAGCCCGGCGCCCAAGCTTCCACAGAAGGCACACACACATGCACACATTCATGCCTAGGGCCAATTTAGAGTGTTCAATCCACCTACAGCATGTCTTTGGGATGAAACCAGTGCAACCGGAGGAAACCCATGCGACCACAGGGAGGACATGCAGACTCCACACAGAAGGCACCCCAGCCAAGAATTGAACCGGAGAACCTCTTGCTGTGAGGCAACAACACTAACCACTACACCACTGGGGCTGCTCCTTCCAAGGAAATTAGAGTAATATTTAAAAAAAAAATGTTCCTAATAGTGAGTCTTTGTCACTTCTTATTTTGGCTTTGTCTGTCATTCTTCAACAAAGAAGCTGAAAGCTACTCCTTTTGTGCACTTAGAAATAAATATACTATTTCCACAGGTGGCATGATCACCAGCATTTAATCATTCTTCAAGCAACCACCAGTTCTGAACCCAAAGAATCAGAACTAATCAAAAGTATTAATAAACACACAAATACCTACAAGCAACTCATTCAAAATGCAGCTGCATTTATGTATGACTTCAAGCATGCATTCTCTCAGTAACTTCATAGTCTCAGTGGTACAAAATGCAGTTTTGTATAAACTATTATTTCTAATATTGTTTTCTCTCAAAACGAATCAATAGGAAAACAAGCCATGCTTTACAAAGAGATAAACCCAGAGGGTCTTTCTGCATTGTTGATCTCCCTCCTAAGTTTCTAAACCTGCTTTCCGAGACAGTAACAAAGCCTATTAAAAGATTTGTTAATTAAAGTTTCATGTTGAATGTAGTACCCAAATAATGGAAGTAAATGCTCAGCATTTTACCATAAAACGGAAACTCTACAAAATATGCATACTTTTATATTTATTATCACCCTGTCTCTTCTGAAAAGATACTAGGAAGGACAGAACTTAAGCAACTCTCAAACAACCTAATGCGTTAATGCAATTTGGTAATCAGCATGGCTTTCATCTGGAACATGGAGTTCAGAGCAGACTGAACTTCAATGTCACATACACATTCAGAGATCACCTGGATATGCTGTAGTAGAGCCTATTTAATACCGTATTGTCCGTCTGTTGCCAATCCTACAGTCATGTTTTGTGAGACTAATGTCATGCATTTCTGAATGTTACCACTGTCTATGACAATATTACATCCTCAGGAAGGTTGTTTCAATCAACCCTATTTTTTAATAAAAAATGTTCCTGTCTCCATTGAACCCTATCCTTTATGTCTTCAAATTCTGTATTCTTATTCCCATTTGAAATTTGCACAATCTTTTCAGATACTTAAATGCTTCTATTATATCCCCACTGACTTTCTTCAAAACTATATGTATTAAGATCTTGCAATACTTCTTTACATGGTGTCTTGTAAATACCAGTCACAACTGCATTACTTATATTCTATGCCTTACAGAAATGAGATTTACAAAAATGCAGACACTACTTTAGGTGGTGCTAACAAACTGTCTACAACAAGGAACAGTGTGCTTTTGCCTTAAGTGATGCACACAAGATGTCAACGGTGAAGGACAATACATCCTTGTTTTAGATAGTGCTCAAAGGCTGTCAACAGCAAGGAGCAATAGTATATTCTTTTCTATTGGTGTCACCTATTACTGTGCATATCAGTAACCATCTGCTTTGTCACATGTCATGTGCTTGATTACCCATAAACCATCTGATAAGAGTAACCGATTCTTCCTTTCTCGTTGCTGTTACTTTCTTTCCAGTCATATTTCTCTTTTGCTTGTCAGATACAGTTGCTCTTGTAATAACCCTGACTAACTGCTTTTTCACTTCCTTGTCTTCTGCTCTACCATGTCTCCCTCTAATTTTCTCTGTTAAAGTTGATCCTTATATCATACTTACTCACTGACCTTTCTACTCTTTCCAGCTCTACCTATCCCATCTAACCACCAATCCTGTTTTCCAAATGCTGTCTTATCCTGTAGATGTCCGTAGTATCCTTATATCCCCATCTTTTCTCTATTTACTTACTTATTGTTTTTTTGGGAAAATAGTCAAATCATTTTTATACAATGTACATATCTTGTTCTTAGTAACGTTTTGTTATACATTTTTGTACTGTTGTTTTTAATTTACTTGTAATATTAAATGTTTTGTAAACTCGGAGCTTTTCTCCTCGGGCCTCCACTGAAAATGGACATGTATCCAGTTGGACTAGCCCGGTTAACAAATGTAAAATAAAATAAAAATAAAAATACAGTTTTATTTTACACAGATTCACGCCACCCATTTTTTAGACCCTTCATCCAGTCTTGTGAAGTATCTTAACACAAATCCTGTTATTGTAGCAGTTTTCTAAGTTCACGAGAGCAATATTTATAATCTCTCCCTATTTATTTTAGGCCTTGTCCAGATTTCTTGCACTAAGAGGTTGAGGTATGTGTGTGTGAGAGAGAGTGAAATACAGAGTTAGCAGATGGAATAATAAGTGCGTTTTCAAGGAAATGTGAGCTTCAAGGGAAGAGAAGTTTACTGCTGCTGCGGTGGTGGTGCTGCGGTAGCGTTGTCGCCTCACAGTTAGACGTTGCCCATTCGATGCTCAGTTAGAGCGTCTTCTGTGTGTCGACATGTGTAAATGGGCGTTCCTTCATTGAAGGTTGTTCGTTGGGCCCGGCAAGCCAGCACGTAAAAATCTACTGCCAATCATTAGCGGACCGGAGTTAAAAGCCAAAAGACACAAACAAATACTAAGTCTCCTTAAAATGGGCAACTGTTTTGTTTAGCAAATGGTAACACTGTTGTGGTATAGAGTTTTAAAGCAGTGTTAGTAGCACAGCAGGTAGAAAACTTGCATCTTGATGCAGAGAGCTGTAGGTTCTACTCCCACAGCATATAGATTTGTATTTGAAGGGGATGGGTGCTGCGGTCCTGAGTATGTCCTCCTTTGGATGAGATGCCTAGTATCTATGAACCTGTTTTTCAGCTTGTCACCCATTCCCTGTTGCAATATACCAACTTACCATTTCTTTTAATGTAACATAGGCAATTTATTCTTCAAGGGCAACAGGCACTGAATTTGTAAATGAAACACTGAATTATAAAGTTGTTTTCTAGCAACAACCTCTTCATTGGTTTCAGATCTCTTTAATGTGGAATTATTCAGATGACTTTTACTTCTGCAGCGATTCTGCATATTGATTGATATTGGTGGATTGCATGACAGAAGTTTAAGTGGCCCTTTATGGCTGAAATGTACTGAATTGGGCAGTTTGTCATTATTGATTCATATGATTTGTTTCATTGCTTAAAGGAAAATGTTTAGAACTATAAATTTAAAACACACTCTAACAAGTGGAGCTGTATTATACAAGGGATATAATTCAATTATTATATAGTATATTTAATACAATCAGGACGCTGAATCAAGGAACTTTTGCATGGTTCTAAAAATGTGTGCAAGGAGCCTATGATTTGAAAACAGCCCAAAGGTAAACTTACCCTGCCACTGGCCAGATGCATTTTCTTTGAATGTGGGTTTCATTGCTGTTTCAGTGAATGTGGGTTTCAAAGGTAGAGAAGTTTTAATGCTAAGTCTTTTTTCATTGTAAGACTATTGCTTTGTTTAAGTTTAGTAAATGTTTATCAGTGTTTGTGCTATAACATTTGAAATAAAAGTTGTAAATTAAATCCAAATATCTGCAATTATTGTAGAAGTAAAGCATAAAACAGTATGCACACTGAGATATTTGAACAGTGTCTATCTATGGCAAATGGGGAGAAATAGCCAAGTAATGGGACACTGGAATGGCTGCGTAGGTGGGGCTGCGTGGGTGGGGGGAGCTGTGTCGGTGCGGCTCTGGGTTTACACTCCCCTGCAAAAAATCCTGCGGGCTCCCTTACTAGTTTGTTCTTAATGCATGTTTTTAGGCTGTTCAAATTATTTCCATTTCTCAAGATGAAAGACAATAGATGTCACTGCGAGCCATGTGCTCTAGTGAGCTAAACCTCACCACAACAATAAATGGAACACGCTGGAGGGATAGATAGATTCCTGTCACAGAGACTCCCCATACTTTGGAACAAAATTCCTAATGTATTAGGCAGAGCTCCTCACTAACACTCTTCAAGAGAAACCTTGACGAGTGGATGGGTAACAGAAAATACACCCCTGGGATCACTTCATTGGCTCTGCTTGACAGAGGCTCAGTTAATTAATCAATGGGGCGGTGAAAGCTGACACACTCTGGTTAGCCTTATGAATGCCCTCGGGCAGATAGCCTAGTACCTACCTCTGAACCTATGAACCTATGGGCAAGCCATACATCTACAGTAGTGAAAATAACCATCTGCAGTCGCCCACCTAATGCTCATCTGATATCCTGAACAAAGCTTCACATTTACTAGCAAAAATCCTACTTCCTGAACTAGACAGGTAAACTTCATCTGCGGCACGCCTTTTCAGTCATATGGGCTGTAGTTTCTAGTTTTCGTTTCAGCAAGGTGATAAAGGAGAGGGAATTGTTCATTTGTACAATAACCAGCTATATTCTAAGTATAAATGATGAAAATTACACTTTGATCAATGTGTCTCACTGTTAGAGGAATTCTGTTTTCCCCATGGTACAAAAGCCTCAAATTTAATTATAAAATGGAAAAAAATGCACAGGAGAAACCTTCTGTAGAGGGATTACTCCTAAAGAAAAGCAGAATTCAAACTTTGCATTTTTGATTGAAAACAAAGTTGATAGAAATTGTTGATGAATGGATGATATATAATACTAGGCAGCATCCATGAGATACAAATCTCTAATTTATAGGTTCATTACGAGATCTGATTGTAGTGAAACTATTTCAAAGGAAGTTTTCTCACATGTGGCTGCTGATATGTCTCTCTCCCTTTTTAAATTCAATTTAAGTGTGGTTTGTATGTTAAATGCTGCATGCTCTTGACTTACTGCTTTTACGTTCATAGGTAGAAACTATGCAACAGACCATTAATGATTTAGTCAGCACTCCCAATATCAACTGTTACTTCCTTTCACAAGGAAGGTCAGACAAAATAAGAGATGAGATCATTTGTGAGTGTCCACCCAGTTGTCTAGGTTAATTTTCCTTGCAGCTAAGGAACTCCTCTGTTTGATATACAGGGGTAGTTCATTCCGTATTTGGGGAATATGCTGAGATAAAGAGTCTGTCACACCAACATGTATTTAATTTAAATATTGCAAGGCCTAGACCAGTGGGTTATGAGATTCTTTAATAGACAAACCAAAACAATAGAATCTACTTAACTACAGATAATTGAAGGCTTTCCATGTATACTTTTTATGAATTGTTTCCAGGCTTTGTGAGATATTGCCAGCAGCTGTTAATAATGGCTGTATGCATACCTTCTTGGAAAGCTGCATTTACGAGGCCAGAAATAAGGCTGAACCACAGAAAAGAAGGGAAAGGTTTACAGCAGTAGTGACAAGACAGAGATGATGTCACTTCAGAATTCAGTGCTTAAATGTACATTATTACAGATCATGTTTTATGTTATAAATGGACCTTTCAGCTAAGGAAAGAGTGTCAATAACAGATATCCTCATTGGATTACTACTCCAAAGTGTGCTTCCTGGCTACATCAGTTATTGTAAAGAAAGTAAAGCATCAGTGTTCCATGGGGTTCCTAAAGGCAAGGGGTAGAATACATGCTGGTTGGCACCGGATGATATAAAATCTGCCAGGTAAAGAATTTGAAGTAGAGTCTGTCTGTAACAAAATGAGTAACTCAAAGGTAAGAAAAAAGCCAGCTAATGCTCCATGTCCTTCAGCTTACCCACCACATGGAGGGAGGCAGGGGAGCATACCTCTCACCTGTTAGCGCAAGAAATTTGGACAAAGCCAAAAACAATAGGTATGACTACTTCACATCACTTTTATAAACGCCTTAATCCAGCTTTACTAACCAACTACAAGCCAATTAGTTTAATAATTAGTTTAATATCAATTATCAGCAAATACTTTGAACATATCCTGGTTAAGAGTCTGCGAGTTACAGTGATATCATAATATTAATCAACATGAATTTCCCCAAAAAATCTGTGCATCTAACTTATTCCATGAGAATGTGATATGTCTGGTACTGCAGAAGATTATGGTTATGGATTTATCTCATAAACCTGTCAAATCAATGGATCTGCTCCTATACATCTCCAGGAAAATGCCACTATTATCTTCAGCTTGTCTTATCATCAAACAATTTCCCTTCATTCAGAATCCTATACTTCACAACCAGTCTTCACCTATGCCTGAATACTTTTACTGGCATCTCTCAGCCACATATATAGTTTAGTGACACTGCTTATCCCTACCTCTCTACTTCTACTATAAACCCTATGATACCCATTTGTATATGGATCCCCTTCTGAAGCTCAAAATCCCATATGATCAAAACTAATTTTCACAAGATGAAAATTCTGAAACCTTGAATACTCAAATGGCAAATGTTTCCCAGGGTGAGTAAACACTTGCTCAACATGCCCTTTTCTCCACTATAGTGTGATCCCAGAGTTGGTATATATACTTAAAGGGGGTGTGGGGGTGCAGCCTCCCACAATAGGAGATGTGGGGGCATAGCTCCCCACCTAAGTGGGTTTTATTTACTACAGCATGTGTTTTGTTTAAGTTTCGGCAAGTGTTTACTTATCCTTAGAAAAATTTGCCATTTGGGTGTTCAAGGTTTCATGATTTTTGTCTTGTGAAAATGAGTTTTGATTATATGGGATTTCAAGGTTTAGAAGTAGATCCATGTGCATATATACATGCATAGACAATATTACAATATTAACATTTCTGCCCTACCTAGTTCTTTCCATCACCTCAGTTTCTTTGAATTTCTAAGCACTAATCACACAATATAGTATCTATCTCACAAACCCACTCATGCACCTCTTCAGGTACTCAATGTTCAACATCTGCTAATAAATAAGTCTCTTTTATACTGTAATAGTTGCGTTTGTTTCATATGACTGCAATCTAAATAGAAAATGTATGTGTAATTGTTAATGTGTATTACTGGATGTCTGTTTAAAATGTTTGTAATACGTTGAAGTTTTCTCCCTGGAACTCCACTGAAAAGGGTTCTTTTGACTAAACCCTGATGGACAAATCCAGTGAAAAAAAGCAAAATAAATAAAATAAAAGTAAAATGTAGTGTTAGTGAGTTTCTTTCTGCTATTCAAGGTTTGATTCCTTCAGTCTCCACTTGCATACTAAATGACTGAGAAAGTCAGTTAACCAGAGAATGCCCTGGGACATTAAGACTAGATCCCTTAATGGTTTCCTGGTGTAAATACCTAGTAGCTAATTATAAACATATAACATTATGTCATTCTAATAGACTGAGCCATGCTTAACCTATTCAAGGCTTAAAAAAGGCATATTGGGTGCATTAACAAGGTCAATATCAGCACATCTTTTATTATCATCAGCTGAATTAAACACTGGCCAGGAACTGAAATGGTGACTAGAGGACTTGCCAGGGACTGGCTTGGCCCTGTACGGTTTATTTATTTTAATGTCTACTTTGCAAGATTTCATAATCCCATTTGCTGAAACATTGATTAAGAATGTAAAAGCATCTTCGGAAATGGTGACATTCTTTAACAGTTTATTTACAACTGATGCACTTCAGGTATGTTAACAGGTTTGTCATGATTTTAAAGTTAGGAATCACAGTAAGCAATTTGTATGATGACTTCATACTACAGCAATACCATGGTACTGACATAACATTGGACTGAAAAATACGACACAGTTGTCAATGCCAGCACATGTGTTACCTTTCATCCTGGGCAAAAAAAAAAAAAACAATCCGCAGTTGAATGGCATTAGTTATAACTTTCTCAGAAATACAAATCATTTCAAATTCTTACTACGTAGGATCATAGGATCATAGGAGATTACTGGGCTAATGGCTCTGGGGCCCTTACAAACCTAGTCAAGAGTTTATCCCCAAAAAGAAACTTCAATCAGCACCTGTCACCCTTGTCAATGAGGGACACAGGTGGAACCCTTGGGGCAAATTTGTGGTTTCCCATCCACTCATTAAAGTTGCGCAGGGTCAGCAACATACTTTGATATATATGGGGAGTCTTTTCCAGAGATGTGACAGCCTCTGGAAGACAAACCGGTCTTTCCAGAAGGTTTTGTTAATGTCACATATTAAATTTAAGCCTTTTGATTGGGTGCTACATGAGGAGTTAGATTTACGGACATAGAGCATATCTAGTAGAGCAGGGCATGAGATGGCCTTGTAGGTGAGATACAGATATATTAGAAACTTGAAACTCATTTAATATAAATGTTTCACCAATAAAAGTAAGGTATTTTTCATATTAAAAGGTCAGGTTTGAGAAAATTAAGCTACAATTTTCATGGCAGATATGACTGAATAAGAATATAATCACAGAATCCACAGGACAGTAGGCACACCCAGAAAAACAACAGGAGATTTTTTTTACAATTTATTATATAAGAACAGCAAACAAGGATTGAGCACTTTCGTAACAAACTTCATCAGAATCTGATGAAATTTGTTACAAAAGCACTCAATCCTTGTTTGCTGTCCTTACATAATAAATTATAAAAAATCTCCTGTCATTTTTCTGTATTAGAATATATCCAGAGATTCTTTATATAAAGTCGACACATTATGCCAAACAATTTCTTTATTTATCATATGTTTACCAGGAAAGTCCAACTTGGAATGAAACAATTTTCAGCATAGGGCTGGGGAGAAACACTCCAGATGCATGTATTTGTAACATGAGAGGAAACCAGAGCACCTGGAAGAAACCCACACAAATGCAGGGAGGACATGCAGACTCTGCACAGAAGGCACCCCAGCCAAGAATTGAACCAGAGAACCTCTTGCTGTGAGGCAACAATGTTAACCGCTGCACCACTGTGACATACTTACTCTAACAGACTGAGATGTTTGATATACTAGCTATTAAGGGATGATCTGACTGCTTAGCTTTACAGGGCATCAGGAATAATTAGCTATTCTAGATATACTAAAATTGGCATCTCTCAAGCTAAAGAACAACTTGCCATTCTTCTCGTAGAATGTATATTAAATAGAAATTGGTCCTTTTTGGTGAATGATCTTAATATTTTAAAAATATTAGATACAAGACCAAAGATCGTATATAAGAAGGGGTGGAATTGTAAGACCTTATTTGAAAATTTACCACACAGTAAATAAGCAATAGTGCCTCTCCTAAAATGTCAAGTTGTGGATGTTGTAAATATTGTGAGTATGTTAACAATGGAACAATGGAAGTTATTGTAACAAAAGGAGATACTGCCAGCACAGCTTGCTGGAATTTTTTAAATAATTACATGTCATCTGTGAATATTGAAATGATTTATATGAGATGCTTGTGTTACAAATGTATTAGAACTGTATGTCATGTGTATATCAAACTGCTTGTACACACGTGTTGAAAATATATTTGTAGAGTGCTGTGTTTGAAATGTAAAAACAAACTGTCATACTGAAAGAACAGAAATGCACCTGCACTATTGTAACTGTTTAAATGTATATGCTTAACAGAGGAAACTGGAGTGTTAACCTCAGTCCAGCAAACTTTAGAAAAATATCTGAAATTAAATTACTTTATAAGCTAAACAATAAAGAGGCTATCTCTCAAGTTTTCAATGCAGCTAGAAACACACTGCTAAGAAGCTTTCTGTATTGTCTTGGAGTGAACTAAATGCTACTTTTGAAGCATGAAGGAATGCAATTGTTTTATGACTTACAGTATCTGCTAAAGATCTGACTAAAAGCCCTTGTCTGTACATTTTTACAGGTAGATGCTAAATGCTGCCAACTTCTAGCAATGGTGGTTTTGGCCTGGGAACTAGAAGTTACATGACCAGAAATTATATCATTCTGCAAGCTATCCCAGCAGTAACATTTTAGATATTAATTTGAGAAGCCTCTTAGTGAGACAGAGCATTCTGTATTCTGTCTTGGACCCGGCAACAAGAAGACCCATTCACCACACATCTGCCTTGCTCTAATGAAGTAAGTTTCTAGGTAACAGTATAATTCTCTTAGATACAGTCAGGAGTATAATGAAGTTTTGTTTAGTTGTTTTTCTTTGTTTGTGTGACCCTGTACTGCAAAGTTATTTTAAATATTCAAACACAGAAACCTCCCGAAATAAGTACAAAAACACAAATTTAAACATCAGCACATTCCTTTCTTTATTCGGCAACATTGATCTGGCACCTCGGCAGTTTGTCTTCAAGGATCAAAGTGTAAAAATTTCAGCTGGTTTTTATATTGAAACAAACAGCCTCTTAACAGGATCCAACAATACAATCAAACAATTTAAATAACAATTAATGCATACAATTCATATATACTCTTCAAAAACATATATATATATATATATATAGAGAGAGAGAGAGAGAGAGAGAGAGAGAGTGAATTTTTAAACATTTTAAATATTTTGTATCAAAACAATTTATATAAATTAACAATTACAACAGACTATCCATGTATAATTTATATAAATATAGAGCTAGGCACTCATCCATTTAATTCCCTAATTCCTGATTTAAACCTAAAGACAACAATGTTTGAAATTTAAGTATCATGCTGACTTCCAACTCAAGCAATTTACTAATATAGTTGCCTCCACTAGGTAGAAAGGGTTTAGCAAGTACACAGAAAAATAATTCACGATCAGAACCACCATGCATTTCATAGAAGTGATTAGCTATAGGACTAAAAACTGTTATGGTTCCTCACATCCCTAAGATGTTCAAGAACCCAAATTCTAACCATACATTTAGTTTGCCCTATATACCACCTTATGTTAGGACAACTACATCTCAGAATATATACAACCTCTGTTGACCTGCAGTTAAAATAGTACCTAGAATTAAATAGTTTTCCATTGATCAATGAGCCTTACAAATTCCTCACTCTGGTACATATACTGCAATGGCCACAAGGAAATGTTCCTAATGGCAAATCAATGTTGGGCCCCAGAACAAAAATGTGTTTAAATTCATTATTTTAAATATTTCCTGTGGTTTTGAACTCTGATGTCACTGTAAATATATATTTAGTATCGTCTTGTTCTTTTATTTTTTATTATTAAATATATTTTAACCATTCATTGTGGCTGATCTGTATAGAGCTATTTAAGTTTTGAGAGTACATACATATTTATTTGGTGACACTGTGTGGGCCACTCCTAATAGCCTTGCTCTTGGTCAGACTACCATTTGTATTATTATTAATATTACACAGTAAAATTGGACACCCTTTGTAAGGGCCTTAAAGTAGCTGATAAGGGGTTCTGGTGAAAGTAGTAACTACCTTATAGTCTGAGGATAAGGGGCCATATCTAGTAAACCTGTGCCAACCTTTCCCATGTGTGTGTGTATATGTGTGTGTGTGTGTGTGTGTGTGTGTGTGTGTGTGTGTGTGTGTGTGTGTGTGTGTAAAACAAATCTCCAAGAGTGTGTGTCTCAGCTACTTGGGCAGAAACACAGAGCACTGGTTGGACAGAGAGAGTGTTGGAGGACTTGGCTTGGAACCCTGGCTATGGACTCAACTCTACAGCTGTGCCAGTGGGGAGTCTTACTGGGGATCTGGAGAAAGAGGAAGAAACCAGCCCCTGATGACTGTGGTCTCTGTGTGTTCTTAAGGGAAATTGCACTTGATGCAGAGAGCTGCATCTGGAAATGCTGTGTGTGTACCTGTCATCCTCTCAGTATATGACCACCCCACACATGCGTATGGTGGGGATTGAGGCTCCTCGTTTACTGGTCCAGTGGTGGGTCATCATAGTGCTATCTAGTACAGCATATAAAATACTGAATGATGACTATAAGAATCAAGCAGAGCAGTTAGAATGGATTGAGAAGAGAGACTGCATAAGCAATTCACAAAGAAACAATAGCGGGATATATGTATGTCTCCCAAATATGCAACAAAATCTCGAAGATTTAGCATCTTTGTCTGGAAGTATTTACATATATATTTTTATACCCCAAGCAAGCTCCAAAGAATTTGTCCTCATGTAAACAGCAAATGTTGGAGGTGTGATGCGAAAGAAAGAGAAAGAGGTAACTGACAACATATTTTCTGGGAGTGTAATGAGTTGATTGACTTTAAGGATTACCTGCAGATTACATTGTCAGATATGTTGGATGAGCAAATTGGAGTAACTAGGGAAATTATTTTTTTGAGCTATGATACAGAATTGGAATTGCCTAGATATAGTAAGGCCTTTCTGCGCCTAATCAAGATGGCTGCCTAAAAAGCAATTACAAGAAAATGGAAATTGTAATCTAAACCAACTTTACTAGAAGTAATGAAGATTTTAACAGAGATAAAACAACTGGAACTGGGATATTTAGAAAAGGGTAGGAGCAAATTACATAGGAAAAAATTGGAAATGTAGGATCAATACATGCAGAGGAGGAACAAGGTTTAAAAGAAGGCAGGACTTGAATGAGCTATGTAATAGTTGGCTGACAATGACTGGATATATTAAAAGTGATGTATAATGTTTGCAACTACAGCTGAGTTGGCAGGGTTTGTTATATATAATGTTTGCAACTGAAATTGTATCGCCATGTTTTCTTTTCATTTATATAAATGTAAGATTGCCTATGTCATATATGATAATTTAATAAAGATGTTTTTTGTTTAAAAACATATATATCTAGTCCAGAGTCATTGTCACAAAAAATATATATAATTGTAATACATGTGACGTGGTGTATATAGCCTACTGTAAATTATGTTTGGCCTTTTACATCAGAAAAATGGAGAGAAGACTAAAGGAATGCATTTATGAGCATATATATGTTATTAGGAATAAAAGACGTACAAACATATAGAAAAGAATCCTGAACATATTTGGTTTTGCTTTTTTGCAACTGAGCTGCTAATACTTAGCCTAAGAGGGGGACCTTGGGGTTTGCTTTTGGAGAGAAGACAGCTTTGGTGGCAATTATTTTTACATGCATATTAGACTTGGGGATTAAATGAGATGGTGTCCATTTGCTATTTCTTGCAACATGACTTTTAATATACTTTAATATGTTCTTTTTTAACATTTGTAACATTTTATCAGCATTTTTAATGAGCAGGTGATTAATTAATTATTTTAAAGAGCTCCAGTCTTGTGTATTATTCTGATGAAGTCTCATGATACTAAGGCATGAAAGCATTAAATTGTAGTTAATTTGTTGCAGTTGGTTTTAGAACTTCCTTTTATGTTATATTTGTTTTTTTGTTCTGGAAATTTATCTTAGTATGGCTTCTGGCAGTGACAGATCCTAACTGCTGTTCACTAAAGCACAGTACGAGGAATTTCAGCAATATGTACATAACTTAACTTTATTATTACAACAGATGTCAGCAAGCCGAAGGACTGAAGCAAGATGTAAGTTATTCAGAAGGAGTTACCCATCAGTTTTCTAATCAACAAATGGATACTCCATCATCTGCACAACAGATGGAGTATGACTTACATTCTTCGTGTGTGGGGTTCATTCTCATTGGTATGTTGATAATCCAGCATCAGTACAACTTGATGATTCTATGACTGCCACTGGGAATTTACAACTGATGAAGTCTCGCTTTATATGAGATGAAAGTGTGAAATACTGTGTGTAATTATTAAATATTTAATTTGCAGCTGGTGGTGTGCTATTTTGGAACCAACTATCTTTTATTATTTTTACAAATTTACAAATACCTTTTTGGCAACTATTGATTGTTCAAGAACCTTTAAATCCATCAGGAACAGCGCAATCCTGTGTGAATACTTGGTTCAATAGAACTAATGATACATGGGTCATGGTAAACCAAAATGTAAGTACTATTGCCCAAGCTTTGGTTGAATTTGGAAATAAACTATTTCAGTATAAAAAGTTACAGATTGAGAATACATATCTTATTGAATGCATTAAAGTAAACTGTGTTCCCAATGGGCTCTGGTCTTGGAAATTTCCAACCAGATTGAAATTACAATTACCTTTACATAAAGAGTTGCTACAATTATTCAATATTAATGGTTGCAAATTAATGAACTTATTGATTAAATATAACCAACTTGCTATGGAATAATTAATGGTTGATATTCCCTTTCTTGATAAATACATTGCGAAAGACTTAATGTTTGATACCTATTGGTCACAATATTTTGATGTGTTTAACAAAGTGGACAGTGAATGTGAACTTATAAAAAATAAAAAACTAGAACGCTTGAATGGGATAGACTGGATTATGAAAACAACAAAGCTTATCCAAACCTACCTATTTCACAAACTATTGAATATGGATTGAACAAGACTTGTGATATACCAGTTATTCTTAACATTAACAATGATAATACTTTTCATGATGAAGCAACCACTTTGGAGTTTCCCCACTCCAGTGGTCAGAATGGTTAAAAACCAAGAGGAATGAGGTTCATTCCCCACAGGAAGTGAATCAATTTCTTTGCAATGTGGACCCACCATCTCAAGATTATTCGCAACCCAAGAGAAACAAACAACAGCAGAAATACAGGAGATGGTGATTAATTTACCCAAATACGAAGTTCCAAAAAATTATTTGTTGGACATTATGCCCTTAAAAGTTGCACCTAATATAGCTGTGGACTTTTTTGTATATAATTATAGTAGTTTTCATGTTAATACTGCTTGTGCTGCATTATCCAGCAAAGGATTTACCTTTGTTCCGACAACAGGTCCAAATATATCGAATATTTTAAGTGATTTTAAGTTAGTTATTAGGAAATTAAATTTGAAGTTATTCTTCCAAGACAATAATAGTAAAATTCTGAATTTTGAAATAAATAAAGGCTTGAAAAAACCCAATATCTTTAGCCCCCACTTCCCCCCTCATTATGTGTTTTTGAACAGGTCTGTGAGCTCGATTTTAGACATTTGTTTTCTCATTATCAGATTGCGAATAATTTGAATATTGCTAGTGAATAATAGGCACTAATTGATGACTTCAACTCAAATACCAATATTAGAATCATGAAACCTGATAAGGGGGAAGGTTGGTTATTGTTAATAAAATGGATTATATACAGAAAATGTTTAACTCCTTGTATGATGAGGCTTATCAAGAAGTTTCGCTTAATAAAGTCAACATAGCCTACCAGAAGACTGATATAGCTATATATGATATGCTTATGCCAGGGCAAATAACTCCTGAGCAATACCATTATTTACACATACAACAACCATCGGTACCCACCGTTTTCAGAGTACCAAAAATACATAAAGATTTACATAACCCACCTTTAAGATTGATAGTAGCTGCTGGAGCTTCATAAACTAACCCCGTAGCTAAATTTATCAGCTGTTGAAATCAAGTTTGTCCCAAATATATTATTTATGTAAAGATTTTTATCAAAATGTAACAATATTAATTTGACTGATACATTACATTTCATTACTATTGATGTTAATATATTTATCATTATACCCAATGACGTAGGTCTGGAATGGTTTGCCAAATTTCTCATTGATAAGAACACCTTCTTCAAAATAAAATTAATACTTATGTTAGTTTAATGGACTTAGTTTTAAAACTGTCAAATAATTTTATTTACTTTGAGGGTCAATATTTCAGACATACTATGGGAGTAGCCATGGAGGCATCATGTGGCTCATTGTTTGCTACTATAATTATAGTTGAATGAGATGAAAAATAACAATTTATTTATAACAGTCCCTTTATCTATTCATGGGTTTTATATACAAGATGATATATATGCATTTTTTTGGAAAGATGATATAGATAAAAATCCCTTTTGGAGTTTTCTCATGCAGTTACTTCAAATGAGTTAATTTATTTAGATGTTCATATTAAAAAGGACTATATCAATGGTGCGTTTAAGTAAATAGCTTATTGAAAGCCCACTTATTCAAACTCATTTTTACACTTTACAAGCTGCCATCCTTTACATCAAAAGAAAGGTGTAATCAAAGGGCAATTGGTAAGAGCAGCCCATATAGCTTCTGGATTCGACAATTTATATCAGAATCTAAAAAATTATGCAACATTGTTTATTTATTTATTTGTTTGTTTGTTAACTGAGAAAGCCGTCAGGGTCAGGAACCCATTTTCAGTGGAGGCCCGGGGAGAAAAGCTCCACTATTAAAAGATATACATAGTTAAAGGCATTAAGCATTTTTAACAAAGCATATTATATAGGTTAACTAGTCCAACAGGTGTTAATAAAATTGACAGAGTTAATGTATACATATGCATATGTCAACAATTGACAGAGTTCCTATATATATATATATATATATATATATATATATATATATATATATATATATATATACTAGACACAAAGTGCCAACAATTATCATATGATTTATCAAGGTGTATTCAAAAGAACTTTCAATTGATAATCTAAATAGAAACAACTGAATTGTAAAAGTTTGAGAGAAGGAGGAGGGAGGTAGTAGTACAACAATAAATAGGAAAAGTAAGGAGATGGTAAGGCATTTAGGAATTAGACATAAAAGAGATGAGAAGGTAAATATAAAATGGAAACGTGGTGTGGAAAAAAGTTTATGAAAAGGTCTTATCCAACCTACTTCATACAATATATTATGGATAAGTTTGTGACAAAAAGGCAAAGGACAATATGTCCCCCTTATTCAAAGAATCATAGGAGATTACTAGGCTATCGACTCAGAGGTCATTTTAAGCCTAGCCTTTTTAACCCAATGTAATACCATAGTATTAGTCAATACCCAAGACTGCATTTAATAATGACTGCCCATGTCCAGGAGGGTTGTGGATGCTATCCCTCATAATAATTTATGGTGCCCCATCCATAAATCCAGGTTCCTTTTGAATAGTTTATAGAGATGCTCTGTTTCACATGAACTGGTAGCTTATTCCAAAGATGTGGCAGTCACTGGGAGATAAATCTGTACCTCCAGTATGTCCTATTTAAGTTGAAGGCCATATTTAAGTCCCTGGAATGGGTAGCCCTAGACCCATTTTATTTACAGATATGCAGTAAGTTCATTAGGTTTGGGTTTTGGGTTTCTCTGTAAGCCAGGCATAAGTCTCCCCTAAAAAATCTATACAATATGGAGTACAGTGGCAGGTATTTTAGTCGGTCCGTGTAAGGCACATGCTGGATTTCCTTGATCTTCTTTGTTAGAAACCTCTGAGGTCTAATTGCTGCTGGTGCTTAGTACGGTACATACTGAATGGAGAGTTATACTAAATTATGGGCTGGATAAGTGCTGAGTATAGGGAGGGTTATGACTTCCTTTGCTCTTGAGGTGATGCCTTTACTAATCAAGTGAGCTATGTGGAAAGCTTATCTTACAATGGTTGACACATGGTGGTCAAAGTTAAGGTCGCAGTCAACCTGTGATCCCAGGTCCCTTACCATTTCATGGGTACTTAGAGTATTGCTGTTGATTTGGTATTGTGAAGGGACATTGTTTGTGTGAAGTGAATGATGACACATTTCTTTGCACTTAGTTTGAGAGCATGACTAATACACCAGCTGCTGGTCTGTGTGAGGCCATCCTGGAGTATACTGACATCATTTGGGGATTCAATGATTACACTTAGCTTGCAATTGTCTGCAAACTTGATCAGCCCCAACCCTTTAGTTTTGACCAAAGCATATGAGAAGTATATACCAAACAGCAGGGGGCCCAGCACTGACCCCTGTGACACCCCATTGGCAACAGGTCTGCCGCTTGATGTGGAGTCACCCACTTTGATAGTGTGTGTCTGGTTTGTGAGCCAATTGGAAACCCATCTTACAATGAAGAGGTTTACATTCAGTTTGCTAAGTTTATCAGTAATGCCTGAATGTGGGATTGTGTTGAAAGTCTTTGCCAAGTTGAGGTATGTTGTGTGCACAGATTTCCCCTCATCAGTGGCCTTGGTCACACTTTCAAAGAAATCCAAAAGATTGAACAGGGAGGATCTGCCCTTCACAAAACCAAATTCGGTAGGATCCAGGGTTTGGAGGTCACCTATGTCTTTATATATGAGGTCCATAATGATATGTTCCATGGCCTTACAGATGAGGCTGGTCAGACTTATGGGTCTGTAGTTCCCCGGGTCTGTTGCTAGGCCACCTTTGTGGAGAGTAATGACTGTAGTTGTTCTACATTCCGTAGGAACAAAGTCTGTGGTTAGCCTATAATTAAAAATGGTACTTAGTGGTGATGCTGGTTCATGTTTTAGCCTGTTTAGAAGACAGCCTTGGATGTCATCTGGTCCCATAGAGGCCATGTTCTTTGCTTTGGACAGGGATTTGAGGACCTGCTCTTCAGATATGTAAGGTGGGGGGTTGGGGAGGGTTTGTTGTAAGTTAGGAGGGGATAAGGGAGTGAAGTTTTTGCCAAAGCTATGTGCTAGCAGGTTTGCTATCTCTGTGGGGTCAGTGTGTGTGATGCTGTTGGCCACCAGTTCTGCACATGTTTGGGGTCCCACCCTTTAGGTTACATGCATAGCTGTAAAATGGCTTATGGTTATCCTTGGCAGTACTTACTAGGTTTCTCTCAAAGGAGCTCTTGGAGAATTTGACAAGTTGTCTTATTTGCCTGTTAAGGCTGAGGATGGTGCTTTTCCATTGTTGGGTCCTTGTCTTTGTTTTCTTGGACAGCAACTTTTTGCATTTATTGTAGAGTTTGTTAACGGCAGAAGTCCACCATGGCAGCTTGATTTTACTTGGGGTTCTAGCTTTAATTCTATCTGGTACAGCCAAGTCTATACACTTATGCAAGTGATTGTACAGGGCTTTAGTGTAAGCTTCAGTGTATTTACCACTTTCAGCTTGGGGTGGGGCTTGGAATTTGTTTACACCTTCACCTAGGAGGGTATAGTATGCTTTGATGAAGTTTTTTAGTCTGAGTTCACCTTTTGTGAGTTCTGGTGTTACTGTCAGTTTGAAGGTGACTGATTTGTGTTCAGTTTTAATTAATGAGGGTCCAGTGCACCTGTTTGACATGTTAGTGAGGACCAGATCTAGAATGTTTGTTCCTCTTGTCAGGGAATGGGCAATTTGCTCCAGGGCATTTGAATTCACAAAGTCAAGGAACTTTTGTGCTAGCGAGTTTGGACTAGAGTATGTTTCCCAGTTGATGGTGCGATAATTGAAATCCCCCATAACCAGTGTGTTCGGTAAAATTTGGCTTGTCTTCAGTTTGGTTAAGTAGCCTTCATGGGTGGTGTGACCAATAGAAGGGGATCTATAACTGGCTAAGACTTGAATGGGGGTCTTATCCACCATAACCGGGACCTGCAGTAACTCCATGGAGTTATCCAGTCTAACTAGACGTGAGGTGAATTTATCTTTAATATAGACTGAAACACCACTGCTTTTGGTTTTCACATGTTAATTTTGCAGTCTAAAGATGTGGAAGGCATTATGGCCTTGGGGGCCAAAGTTCTGTCTGAGGCCTTAAACCAGGTTTCTGTGAATTTACAGACATCTACATCTTTTAGTGATAGAAGTGCTTCCAGAGAGTGCAGTTTTTGGTTTAACCTCCTAGCATTTAGCAAGATGACCCTTATTTTATTCTGATTGGTTAATTTCATATTGGTAGTGTTGCTTTTGAGACATTGTCTAAAAAAAGGAACTATGGGAGAGGCAAGTGTCTTTGACAGCACCTGAAAGCCTAGGAGTGCCAGTTGCAAACCATCTCTGGCAAAGCAGCAAGGTTTTTTGACTATGGCTTCCCAGACAGACAGGAACTGGATCCCCTTAGAATGACGCCAAAAATTAAGCTAATTATTGAAATAAATAATTTTTTTGTTTATAATGTTGCATCATTCTAGGTGAAGGTACTATGCTGCTGAAGGCTGTCTAGGACACATACTCACAGAGCTCAACCATGTCTCTCTTCATATAGTCCAGTGAGGTACAGCTCAGGTCATTCACACCCACATGAACTATGATAGAGTCATAACATTACTTGTTGCTGAGAGACCTGAATGCATGTGTGATTTGGTGAATCCTGGAACTGGACAGGCAGCTAACCATAACTTTCTCCTTGTCCTAGTGAGTGTATCTCACTACTGAGTCTGCAATGATAAGAAGTGTTACACCTTATGGGCTAGGTGGGTGAGACACTGGTGTTATTATGTCTTATGGGTGCTGTGGAGACTGTGTTAGCTGTAGCAGACTTGTGTTTTGGAGGTCTCTGGTGTTTCGATAAGTTTTTTGAGAGAACCTCCATGATGTGGATTTATGTTTTTGATGTGTACTACGTGTATGAGTAGTGGTATGTGTATGAGTAGTGGTACTATGTGAGTATATAGTGGTGGGTGAGTTGACAACCTTCTCTGTGTTACTGTTTTGAGTGAGAGAGAGCATAGAGTCTAGATTCTTGGTGTAAGTACATCTCTCGCACTCTGAACTAGACTGAGTTATTAGTAGAGGGTTGTCTGCATACATGAGACAATTGCTACACTGCCTCAAGAGACCCAAGTCAACAAGGTTGGCAGGAGAAACAAGGGTAGTCCACTTGTCCATAATGCTAGGTTGAAGACTGTTGTTAGTAAGGGTGGCTTTTCAGAAACAATCACAGAGGAGCTCGGCAAACAGATATTTCTGCCTGGGTTTTTAAGGGAAATTTGTTGAATTGAACTGTCTGGCTTTGGTGCACAATTGTGTGACATTGCGCAGTGCTGCACTACTTGCACACAAGCAGAAACCTGGTCAGATGTAGGGCATGAATACCAGAAGCTAAAACTTGAAAAAAAAATCTAACAAAATTCAAAAGGACTAATGAGGATGCTTATTCCAAGCCCTAGAGTGGCCTCCCTTTACAAGTCAGGTGCCAACGTAAATAAACACATTATAAAAGTAGGCAGCAGTCAATAAAAAGTGCAGTAAATAGTATAAATAAGCAAAATGCAGGTAACTTATTTGTTTTTGTAAGGTCAAAAGCCTATAGACATCTTGTATCTCAGGTCAAAGTTGTGGCTGGTAGTTCACCTCAGTTCAGCTCAGTAAAGCAAGCAGAAACCTGCTCAGATGCAGGGCCCAAATGCCAGAAGCTAAAACTTGAAAAAAAAAAACTCTTATCAAAATTCAAAAGGACCAATGAGGATGCTTATTTCAAGCCCTAGAATGGCCTTCCTTTACCAGTCAGGTGCCAATCAAACACAGTTCTCTCAGAAAAGTTCAGTTAGACCCCATCCAATCTACGATTGCCTGGAAAATGTGCTCAGAACAAACAAACCACTGCAAATAGTTCCAATATCAGTAGGCCTGGATCTGGACTATGTTACAGCTACTACCTACCCTAGTTTCACTGGGAAAGACTGGAGAATATTTAACACAGAAGAGGAGTAGCAGTGAGACACTGAAAAATGTTTAAAACAGCAAAAAATCAGCCAGGAGGTACTAAAGAATGATTTACACAGTTAAAAGATCAGTTAATTACGTTTTTGTTGGTGGAAAAACCAGAGCAGGCAGAACAGATAGCTTTAAATCAGTGAAAAAATGCTAGTAAATACTTAAATAGTGGAAACAACAAAAACAGCTTGATAAACAGTGAAAACAATAAAATTATTGTTAGTAAAATTATTAGTAGTACAAAAAGTGAAATAATTAACATTCAGTGTGAATTGAAAAGTGGTCTTAATTGTGGTGAATTAGACACACTTCAAAGACACAGACATACCCCAGGATTCAATAAAATCCATGTAGGCTCCATGAAGAGCCTACACAGAATGTACTCAAGTACACAGCTATGGGTCCCCCTCAGCAATGCACCATACATATTAATTATGGCCCGCTGCTGAGGGAGATCACAACTAACACAGATATTGAATCCATGTAAGCAACAGTGTAGTCCCATACTTGTGGACTCTCCAGAAAAATTCTGGACAGTTGGTCCAAAACCTTTCAGCCTGTTAGCCTGGACTGAAAGGTGAACTACAGATTTTTTTTTACATGAAATTGAAATGTATTTATTTATTTACCTTTATGTGCTTGTTTGCGCAGTGCTGCATATTGCACAGATATGCTTATCTTGCTCACATATGCAGCTAAAAATAGAAACCGGATGCATTTAATTTTAATTATGTTTTTTTCATGCACTTGTTTGCGTAGTGCTAAGCACTGCTTACATAGGCTTTTCTTAGCTTATATATATATATATATATATATATATATATATATATATATATGCAGCTGACATCTGGTAGAGAGCTAAAACTGAAACCAGATGTATTCAGTTAGCAATGTGCAAACCCATGCAGTGAAGCTCTGCTACATTTCCCAGCATCTTCGCAGTATATCTGAAATACTCGAGTTTCCTTTCCTATCCCAGTGACTAGAATGGTTGAGTCATGACCTATAGTGTAGTGGGTCCCAGGTTTGAATCCTGAGTAGTCATAATTTTTACATGTATTGCTGTGAAAATGTGTCAGGTGACTGAAACATCAGTTTTATTTAAAATTAAAATATTGCTACATTTGGAACAGCTGCATAATGCTAATCAGTGCTTAAATAGGGCCAATGGTCTATTTCTGTTTGTGCATTGCTAAGCTTCATTTACACATGGTTTGTACAAGTTTGCATGATGCTATGTGATGCAACATTTTTTTGAAAGTTGCAGCATGATGTGCAAGGCTAGGAATGTAGCCTATTTAAAGACAAAAAGGTGGGAATTTCACATCATTCTTTGGAGTCTTCACTCAGTTGTGGATATGCCTGGTGCTGTTAGTGAAGGAGTGAACTTTTGTGTGCAGAAGTGGGGAGTGCAGGAGTCCAGAGTGTTTGTTGGACTCCTGGTTAAGAATTATGAACCCTGGTTGTGAATACCAGGGTTCAGACTGTAAATCTGAGCCCTGGGATAATTTGGCCAGAGAACTTAACCAGTGCTACTGGTGTCCCCTGCACTGGCAAGCAGTGTCATGACCACTACAATGACCTGTGGTGTAGGAAGAGGGGAACCTTGGATACCTGGATCCAATAGGCGAGGGCTGGACAAACCCCACAGATATGTAAACATGTTTGCCAGTAATTTAGAAATGTACAAGCTGAATCTGTGCAAAACTAGTATGTGTGATGATTTGCTTCCCTTCCCACAGCTGCAGAAGAGAGGGCTCTCAAATGTCCAGTCACATGCAGGATGCCTGGCCAGGATGAGGCAAGTGTGTGTTAAGTAGGAAAACATCAACGTAATAACTTAATGCAATTATACAATAAAGTAATTACAAAGTTTGCAGTCTTAACAGTGAGGTATGACATACCTGGGACACCTTACATCTTTATTAATGTGTCACTGCCTACCTGAAATTGGAAAGCAAGTTAAAGCAAGTAAGCATGCATTACTGTGCAGCATGGCTTCCAACCATCAGTTAATGTTGTGGTCTACTCAGCTTAAGAGTCACTGCTTCTAGCCTACTCCTTACCTGAAATATGCTATAGGTTGCACTCAATAAATGAACAGAGTATATGGGTAAGGTAACAGAAGTCTTCCACAGCTATCCATGCACTACATGCCAGAGTTGAAGCAACAATAATGAATACAATTTAAAGGGTGATGGTGCTTTTATAAGTAATGTTTTTAAAGTGTTCACTGTTCCTGTATTCAATATGTGTGTTCTAATCTGACACCAGTCAACTGTTAAATGTAAATGAATAAAGAATGCATCAGCAACTGTCTGAAATTAATGTAGTGCAATACCCAGAGTAAGATTCAAGCCTGTGTTCTGCTCATTTTGTCTGAAATAATGCTGTATATTCCACCCAGTCAATAAACATGGTATATGGGTAAGTTAATTGAAGTCCTGGACAGCTAGCCATATGTCTAAATGCCAGAGTCTAAGAAACATAAAAAAAAGTGTAGAACGAGATTGTGATTTGATAGGTAATCTTTTTACTGCATGTGTGTTCTAATCTGACACCAGTCAACTGTTACATATTAACTAATAAATAATACAGCAACAAATTTCAGAAATAAATGTAGTATAATACCCAGATTAAGTGTCATGCTTCAGTTCTGATAATTTTCACCAAAATATGCTGTAGATAGCACTCAGTAAATTAACAGGGTATACAGTTAGGTTAACAGGCATCCTACATAGCCATACATGTGTAGCTGCCATATTTCATGTGACATTAAGCATTACAGTGTAAAAGGAGACAGTGCTTTGATAACTAATGTTTTCAAATAAAGTACTCTGTTCTGGGTCCTCTACTCTTTAACATATTCATCAACAACTTCTGCCACTCCATTCCCAAATCCTCAGTCATCCAGTACGCATATAACTCAACCATCATCTGCTCATCCTCCTGCTCTGCCAAACTGCTATTAAAAACCCAACTAGCCTTCTCCAAAACAGAAACCTGGATGCAATCCAACCACCTAATCTCTAAACGTGAATAAAACAAAACTAATGATCTTTACTCCTTCCAGAAACTCTAATATCAACAAACATTCATTCTCCATACTTACCCAGAACAACACCAGATTAGAAATCGTTCCCTATACCAAGCTACTAGGCATCATCATTGAGGAAGACCTAAAATTTGACACCCACATATACTCCTCAATCAAAAAAACTCATCAACAAATCTATCTCCTCTGCAGACACAACTGCTACCTCAGTCCCTCTACCCGGCAAACTCTAGCATCCACCTTCCTTCTCCCCTCTCATATGTATAGTGCTCCCCTGTTCACCAATCTCCAACTTGGCCTATAATCCAAACTTGAATCTTGTTGCTACAAAATATGCAGATTTGCAACTAATGCAAAAAACTCATCCCATCACTGCCACTCCCTGGACACCCTCAAATGGCTCGAATTTTCCAACTACCTGAGATATCTCCAACTCACCACTGCCCACAAGCTCATCTTCAAACCTGCAAATTGTCCCTCTCTCACTGCATCCTTAAAACCCTACATACCAAACCGCTCCCTCAAATCCGAAAACCAAAATCTCCTACGAGTTTGCAAACCCTCATGCTCCCCTGGCCAGCTACTACTATCCTGCTCCATAGCAAAACAGTGGAACTCTCTTCCCTCATTGTTACACAATCTATCTAACCATAACAATTTCAAAATCTCACCTGTTCACACCTCCCTACTATACTCATAACTTATATCCCATACCCTCCCTATGGAAATCCACTCCCTACCTTTGATGTACTACTGTTTTCCGGTACATGTATGCTTATATCTCAATGTTTAATGTCTAAGAATGTCCACTACCTATGATATACCACTGTTTCCAGTACTTGTATGCTTTTTTTTGAACTCTCAGTGTGTACCTAACTTACTATGTTCAAAAACTATATGTTGTATATTTTGCATGCTGTATATTTCTTAATAATTATGTATATCTTGAAACATGCAAATACTGTATCAGTTTTTGCTTGGAGATTTTCTACCCAGTCCTCCACTGAAAATGGCTCTTTTTGGTCCAGCGGACTTCCCCAGTCATCAAGCTGAAATAAATAAATAAATAAATAAATAAAGATTCATCTGGTCTCTGCATTTGGTTTCCAACGGGATACCACACACAGCTATGTAAGTGTGTAGATGTATGATTTCACAAAAAAATGTTGCAATAAAAGTCTTAAAGGAGATAGTGTTTCGAGAATTGATTATATTCAAATAAAGTGCACATTATTCCTGTAGTCACTGCTTCTGGGTTCTAATCCCATAGCAGCCAACTGAGAAATGATCAGCTGTCTAGTCTAATTATTATACATGAACATACCTCTCAACAGTCACAATGTTTGCAAAATGTAATGACTAGTGACCCATATGTCTGGTCCTTGATTAGCAGTTATGTGACATTACCTGGAATGTAATTATTGGCAAATCTGTTATCAGAACACCTTGCTACTAATGCATGAGCACACTATGTAAAAATGTTCCCTGCAGTTGTACCTTTGTACCACCATTTAGCAGGGTTTGGCCCATAATGTCTCATGCTAACAGTTTGAGAGCTATGTAAGTGCAACATCATTTATACAATATTTGTAGGGACTGTACTCACAACTTAAACTTTACATGTGAAGAAGTATGTAGTAGTAGTCTGTGTAGTAATTTTACATGTGAAGTTACTAATGTTTTTTTCTCTCTCACCCCACCCCTTCTCTTCTTTTATTTATTAATTATATTTATTATTATAATTTGATATTAATATATTATTTGTCACTACCTCTTATGTTAGTCTTGTGTATAATATCATATTGCTTTGCTGTTAAAATACTTTCATCTGTGTTATTTATTGTTGTGGTCTTCATTATATTCCTTTCTATTTCATTTGATTAATCATTACTATTTTCTATTATGTTAATACTAACATTGGTTTCATTATGTTTATTTTTACCTTATGTTTATATTTAATTTACTACAGAGCAACAAGGTAGGCTGGTTCTAGGTGATCCACCTACCTTGGCTCCCCTGACTGCGACACCAGGGCAGAGCATGTCTGGGCTGCAGGCTGGTGGTGTCCCATCTGCTGACCTTGTAATGCCTGGGACATCGGGTAGTTCTTTCCCACAAGCTGAGGGTGGGACCCTCCTGGAATGGAAGTGGAGGGGTGATTATGTCAACCATGAGGAACTTCCAGGCATGGTACATGAGTGGCTGTGCCAAACTCTCAGTGTGCACCTACCCTGGATGGGGAACAAGTTGTCCATCCTGGTGGGGCAGCCTCTCCCCATGTGCCGGCATCAACCACTGCCTCCACTGGAGTACTGAAGGCACAGTGCTGACAGTCCCATGGGTGAGGATTTGAGTCACACTGCTACCGTGTCTGATGTCTACGGAACTGGGATTCCACAACACCCTCTCCAACCAAGGTGTTCACCCCCTCTTGTGTAACACACCAAACCTGTCTGCTGTCTTGTCTGTCTGCAAAGCTTACTCACCTTCCCAATTTACCTCCCCCACATGTACCTATGTCCTTTCCCCAGCATACCACTCTCACCTTAAAAAAAAAGGCACCTGTCCCAGAAAAACATATTGTCCCATACATAGCTCTCCATTACACACACGTGTCCACTGGACATACTTAATTTGGTCCAACAGGCTTGACAACGCACTTATGCTCTCTTCACCCCCCTCTCTCTCAGGTGGTGACAGTCCAAATACAGCTAAAAAATCTGTTAATGTGCACAGTTGTTGTACAAGAAATGGATAGCTGAAGTTCAGCTATATTTCATTCCTACACCCTTCCTGTACATACCTATCTGCCTTTCACTATATTTTTCCTCCTGCTTGTATCCCATTTCATCATTGTCCTATCTCCCCATTTTTCATTTCTTTAAAGATTTTTTGTGTAATGCTGTGCAATGAGTAGCACCGCTAAGTTAAATGGCACTATATTATGTCAGTGAAATAATAATAACATTCAAAATGTACATATGTGCCCTAACTCAAACCCAGGACCATTGCACCTGCAGACCAGTGCATCAACATGCCAAGCCACACAGCTGTTAATTAACACAAGTGTTTTAAGCAAAACACACTACCTGCCATTTTCCCATCATTAAGTGTGTTTAAGTGGGGCTGTGCATTGTGCAAGTTTGCTTAAAGAGTAATGGAAGAAATTGGAGTGTACATTGGAGTCTGGTATAGGAATACATCACTAGAAAGCCAAACACAAAATAATGGATGTAAGTGGGGTCTCTAACAGCAAGTAACTGTCCACTTCTATCTGCAATATTTAAAAATACACCTGCTAAATCATTAATGGCAAAATGGGTGTTTAACTGGGGCTCTGATGGAGAAATACATCCCTATAAAGCCATGTACATAATGATGGAATGTATGTAACAGCCTGTAAGTGTGTAATTATATGTTGAAAAATACACCTGCTGTAACAGTGACTCACCAACTCAGTCTGTTAAATGCTTTGAAAACATAAATTTTTGGTACACGTGGTCTTGGGTTCAAATCCAGTGATGTGTAGCATTTAAAATACATGTATTTGTACATCACCATTGTGAATTCTGATATGAATGACTGTATCATCACCTATTTATCCACCCAAAGCATTTTAGATGGAATGTCTGCTTTTCAATGATGGAAGTCAAAGGCCTGCAGATAAGAACACAGTTGACATATTCCTATTGCAACACTCGAAAGTGCATATAGTGTCAGGTCATGTATTATTATGCATTTACAGAGGATTTTAAGTTATGTAATTCAAAGGAGGCCCAGTAATATCAGACTGTAGCACACTCATTTGCTACTGATATTACAGATAAGCACAGCTGCACAACTAACATACATATATGTTGGTCATGTTAGCAACAGGGATTGCCAGCACACATGTTCCAGAGGACTACCATAGTGTAACACATGGGTTGGCAGTTGTCCAAATGGTTGATATAATGGAAAATGTACCCCCTACCTTATTCAAGGACACAACAAACATATTGCCTTTTGCTCTGTTAATGATATGTTGGCTAACATACTTACCTTAAACACATACCACAATTTCCTGTGGGATGGGTTCTCTCAATCAGTCTCTGGCTATGCACCAGGCTGCCACTGGTCACACCATTACTTGTAAGTCTTGTTGTCCTTCACATTCTGCAGCTTCTCTCACTATGCATATTGCCTACAGCAGCATCAGCTGCAGCCTGTAACACACACACACGCACACACACACACACACACACACACACGCACACACACACACACACACACACCTGTATGTAATAAGTATCTACTACAAACATCCTCTCTGTGTTGATGTAGTATCTGTAGCCCAGCATTTCCAACCTATCCTATGAGAAAGGGGATGGATTCTACATTTAGGCCTTATATCGCATTCAGTGGTTGCATGGGATTGTCTGACTGCACTCCATATCACTTGTGTATACTTCAATTAGCATTCCTGAACCACAGATTGATTCAGAGGCAATCACCTGCTAATAAGAACCATCTTAAAAAGGAAAACTCCTAGCCAGGGAAACCATTGTGTATGAGAGTTACTTTCTATTGTGAACTCATTGTCACAACACATATATGTCTATATCTTTCAAAAGAGGAGCACTGTACTGCTTCAGGTATGTAACCATTTTTTTTTCAACATGATGCATATTGTTTTAACATACTTAGGGGGAATGGGGATTACATCAGAAAGCCTTTCTTAGAACTGTACCAGTGATGTGCCATTGATCTGCAGATGTAACACCTACAGAGGATGTACACTACAACAAGGGTCTAATGCTGTAAAAAAGTAAACAGGCAAATGAATGTGTTCTTGCAGAAGAAACTGTCACTTTATTATGATAAGATCACCAGAGACTTAGCTCTTTCACCTTTTACAATCCAGGCATCATAAGAGTCAAATAAAAATTCACAACAGTCACATTAATAGGAAAAACAGACTGACATAATTTCATGTAACATCATGCATTCAGGAATAATGTACCTGTTTATAAATGACATCCGAGTTGTTAGATTTGCTGCAATAACAGAATAAAATACTAGGTAATAAAACCATATATATGTCATTAAATATTGTTTAAAAATATTATTTAAAAAATATCTTTACTAAAAACTGCTTGCATTCACTCAGGCTTGTAAGAGCCTGTACTTAAACCTGTTTTGCTCTTTTTTCAAGGTACTCGAGATGGAAATTGTATCATTAATTCCAGGTTTCACCCTGTCATTAAGTCTTAATTGCCATTCAGTTTCCTTGATCTGCAGATCAAGGTCAACGTTGTCCCCTCTATTACTGGCCAAAACTATCAATAACAAAAAATAGGAACTTTTTGAAATTTATACATTCTGAAATGTGTGTGTGTAATACACACTGGTACACTTTACATTTCTAATATCCTTGTTGTGTTCTATAATCCTGTCATGCATTTCCTGGGGTCTTGTCTATAAACAAATTAGGGTCAGAGCCTAAGACTGTTAAAAACAAATTAGGGTCAGAGCCTAAGATTGTTTTCAGTAGAGGCAAAAATATTAAAGAAATTTTGGAGAGGGACATGGATACTAAAAGGACAATTATGTCTCTAGGATGCATAAATGTAGCTTCTGTTCAAGCTATAGATTTATTAATGACAGCCCGTATGTCCAGTTTGACTCGTATGAACTTACAGTGTCTAGGGCCCTGTAATTGTAACACTAAAAATGTTGTTTATATTGCTACCGGTATTTCCGTCCTGCATTTATATAGGCAAGACCAATGAATGAATGGCAATTAAGACTTAATTTATTGTGAGGGAGTCCACTGATGACTGGCCTCATTGTAGCGGTGGACTTCCCAGTGCTATGTCTAGGATAATGTCTGTCAGCCACTTGGCTATCCACTGGCTGAAGTACTAGTTTGTAACAAACCTCTAAAGTTTGTCAACAATGCCTGATGGCCTAACAGTGACAATTGCCTTGTCAGGCCATGGTAGGAAGGGTGAATCATTCTGATGATCTGCCCTTGATAAAACCAAAATAGGTGTGGTCCAGTGTCTGTAGGAAACCTATAGAAAGATGAACGCAAGGACGGGGGAATGGCAAAATGTGGATTTTGTATTGTTAGAAAAATATGTATTAACATATGTGTGTGATGCTTATTTTAAATAAGGGGAGATTAACATGTTTTTATTTTATATGCAGCATTAGTTCTATTTGAAACTGAAAACATGCTTTTCTGAAATTGTGCTTTCTGACACTGCAAGATGCACTCTGACCTAGTTTGCTAGCACAGCAAAATACATGTTTATGCTTTGGAAATATACTGGAAAGCAGGTGATTTTCTGCTAGGTCAGGAAATTAAATAGAGAATAATAATAATTTCTGTAGATCCATTCATTATGGACAATAAGCTCTGTTCGTGCTAATGAAAAAGTGCACAAGCTGCAAGAAAGTTAGATACTATAAACAATGAACTGCTTCAGAAATCTGTACTTGCATTGTGCTTGAATTAGCCATAGTACCTAGACTTGTAACATCACATAGCAAGAAAGTTATAACTGACCGGTGGTCATCAAGGCCATCCTGTTTACTGAAAAATCTTTTTTAAACTTTGAAGAGTCAGCTAGAAATGTGAGAAACATCTGTAAAGCAACAAAATTGTGAACTGGTGGTCTGCTACATCAGCCGTAGTGGGCAATGCCTTGAAAGAAAGGTATAATAATTGTGACACTTCCTGATTTTAGTCAGACAAACTCTGTAACTGCATTTTTTGTCTCCTTGCGCAAGAATAAAGATACCTGAACTGAACCTTATGCTTTTGGTCTTTTGAAGTATTTTCTTTGACCCTCGTTGAAACCCTCGTTTAGCCTGGGATCAGATGGGCCAGGTGGCATGAAACTGCGCAGGGAAGATACCACATCGGATCTTCTTCATTGAAAGACCTCTGACTGAATTGTCATGCAAAAGAGGCCAGCCACTTTTCTGATCTACGACTGAAGGCGGGTTTCGTTTGAACAGTGAGTGACCAATCGCTGAGGCTCAGGTAGGGTGAATCTACTTTTTTCTGTTTTAGATCAGGGACTTGATTGTATTTGTTCTGTGAGAATTTTGTTAAAATTCAGGGACAGAAACATTGCTATCTTGTCATAGATCAGGGAAAATGAATAAGTAGGCAGGTAGTCTGAAGGGACTGTAAACACTTGGTGGTACCACATTAAAAACAAAAGGGTTACGTAACATTTAAAAGGTTAGAACAAAATGGGTAATACGTGCACAAAAATGAAAAGACCCCCAAAGCCCACCATAAACCAAAGACGCAAAATATATGCAATCACAACGTGCCGACAACGTTAGATATTATACTAAATGGGTTAATAAATATGAATTTGATGGGAAACTAGAAAGATCCTCACTTATCAAACTTATTAGACAGCTAAAAACCGATTCTATAGGTCAGGTTAAAAAACAGCGTAAATTAGGAGTTCCTCAGGCACACAGGTGGATTGAGGAAGCAAACCGAAGAGAACAAAAGAATAAAAATTCAAAAGCAATGTTTCTAGACAAAGAGGATAATAACTTGGTTATAGCATCAGCCCCTCCGCCCCCTCTGGTTCCGGTTCCCTTACTAGTTCCCTTACCGGAATATGAAGCAAAAGAACAAACTGGCCCACCTCCACGATATCCAGTTATTCCTATAAAACCACTACCGTTTGTTAGAGATCCTATTGAGACTAGGTCTCGAACACGTAATTTAAAAGGGGATATTGAATTATATCAAATGAATGGAAATTCACGGGCTATGAGTGAAGAAGAGATATGCCCACTCATAGAAGTACCAAATCCTCAGGCAGGACAAGAAGGGCAGGACCCAACTCTCTTAGTATACAGACCGTGGACACCTGAAGACATCCGGAAAGCCACAGAGGGAATTCCCCATCCAAAAGTTAATTTTAGAAAGTTCTTAGAAGACTTACAGGGCATGAGATTAAGTTATCACTTAAACAGAGAGGAAGTAGAAAAAGTAGTCAGACAAATAGTAGGTCCAGATTGGCACATGATCAGTGGCAACTGGAATCCCCGTGATGCTGCACCTAGGCCCCTCCCACATAGCAGCGCAGAACTAGATAACAGAGTGAAAGGTCTGACAGACCAAATTTCTGAGAAATGGAAGCCTAGGGCAGACTGGACTTGCATTAATCAATGCATCCAACAAGAAAGTGAAACTGTTGATAGATATTTTTCCAGATTATAAGAATGTTTTAACAATCACTGTGGAATGCAGGTGCCTGAAGACCAGACACAAGATTCCCCATATGAGCAGCAGTTAAAGAATGCATTTTTGAAAGGCAGTATTGCACCTATAAGTGGTTTAATTACTAAACATATGGTAGACCATCGTACAAGCAGATTACAATCACTGCTTGAATATGGTAGACATGCCGAAAGGCATTTTAATAACAAAAACAAAAAGAAAGCCCAAGTATTTGCTGTAGAAGATGGAGAGGTTTATTTAGTACAGTCCGGACAAAAGTGCAAAAAGAATGCCCAGGGAAGCAAACAATCTGATCAGCGAACAGAGGATTTTGAAAGGAGAAAGAAAAGAGGTGAATGCTTCAAATGCGGGAAAAAGGGACACTTGGCAAGGGATTGCAAGAAAAATAAGAAGGCAGCAATGGAAGACAAAAACGATGAGGGTGAGGACTGACTATTTGAAAGTCAGGAATCACTAGATAGGAATAATGGAGAAAAGACAAATGACAATGTGATAGAAGGAACAGAGAATGTGATAATAGAGGAAGTGCAGGAAGCTACCGATAGTGAAGAAAATGAAATATTAGACCTAGCCTTACTGAGCTTAGAGCTCTATCTAGCTGACACAAAACCAGAAGTGACACTCCTGGTAGAAGGGAGGGAAGTCACATTTTTGTGTGATTCAGGGGCATCATGAACCCTGGTACACCCCTCCAAACTACCAGAAAATTCAGAATCACATGACTTTATACTAGTAAAAGCAGCTAATGGACAGCTGTATCAGGAGCCTCTCTCCCATAACATTACAATAACAGATCCTGTTTCAGGATTAACCCAGAAAAGCAAAATTGTTGTTTCTGCAAAATGCCCAGTGAACCTTTTGGGCAGAGATCTTATGCAACTATTAGGCATAGCAGTAGTTCCAACCATGCAGGGTATGGAAGCACAGCAACAAACTAATACTTTTGCAGTGCAAATGGAAGGTGAGACATTTTACTGGTACAGCCAGGACTTAGTTACGACTGGCCCTGGAGCAGTAACTGAAGAGTTGATGAATGTAGCTATCAGTAAGTTCACCTCCCTTTGTATTGACATACAACACCTGTTGCACTGTACTCTGTATTATTGTAATACACCAGGACCTGACAAAGAATATGAACAAGAATTGTTTAAAAATCATGCAAACAGATTAGTACTATGTAATTTGTACTGGGACATGAAAGGGAACAGTGTAATTAGATGTTCATTACCCCAGGAGTTCTTTTCACTTTACAAATCAAATCTAATACCGCATGTTAGTTTAACTAAAGAAGAAGATTTAAAATGGGTAAACCTAGGAGAAAAAGTTACAAAATGGGAAAAACAGACAGAATCAGAACTGTCAAAACAGGGAATACAAAAACAGAAACTGAACTGGATAACACAAACACATCCAGCTGTACACTTGCAATCCAGCAAAGACAGCTGAGAAGCCCTCTTATTAGAAGAGGAAGAAAAAGCTTTGTTAGACATACCAGAAACTCTCTGATCAACAGGAAAGTCAGACGTAGGACTTATTCGCACAGCAGAACCAGTTACTATCCCGCCAAAGTCAGCATTTAGACCACAAAAGAGACAGTACCCCTTGAGAAAAGATGCAGAGGCAGGTATTAAACCAATCATAGCAGCTTTACTTAAGAAGGGAATACTGGTGGAATCTCCTGATTCACCATGTAACACACCCTTATTCCCAGTTAAAAAAGCAAATGGAGAATGGCGTATGGTCCAAGAGTTACAAACTGTAAATGATGCAGTAATACCAAGAGCACCTACGGTGCCAGATCCACATACCTTGCTGAATGATTTAAAACCTCAACAGAAGTATTTTTCTGTGGTAGATATCAACAACACATTATTTTCGATACCGATACACCCTGACAGCCAGTATTGGTTTGCATTTACATTTCAGGGGAAGCGGTATACATATACGCGACTACCACAGGGTTATAGTGAAAGCCCAATGATATTCTCACAAGAGATGGCAAGTAATTTAGTGGGATTTATCCCACTGAGAGGTAGTCAAATTTTACTTTATGTTGATGATATTCTGCTGTCCGCCCCTACCCAGCGAGATTGTAATGAAGATACTATAGCATCATTAAAATTCCTAGCAGTTGAAGGACACAAAGTAAGCAAAAATAAATTGCAGCTTAGGAGAAAACAAGTGAAATACCTTAGATATGTAATATCCAAAGGTAGCAGAACATTAGATGAGGACAGAAAAGTAGCGATCTTACAGGCACCAAAACCCACAACCAATAAGGAAATGATGTCCTTCCTGGGTACGACTAATTATGTCAAAGCTGGATCCCAAACTATGCTTTGGAATCTGCACCTTGAACCAACCTGATTTTTAAGAAGCCTATGGCAGCACAAGATTTAATACAGTGGACACCAGAAGCAGAATTAACTTTCTGCAAACTGAAACAACTGATAGCATCATCATTAGTTTTAGGATTACCAAATTATCACAAATGTTTTTTTCAAACTGTAGATTGCAAGCAAGGTTGTATGACATCAGTATTGACTCAACAGCATGGGGACAAACAACACCCCATTGCTTATTATTCATCACAATTAGACCCAGTGGCACGGTCTCTACCCCACTGTGTACAAGCAGTAGTTGCAGCTGCAATGGCAGTGCAGGCTTCATCCTCAGTAGTGTTATTCCACCCTCTCACATTGAGAGTGCCTCATGCAGTCGCAATCATTTTACTGCAAGAAAAAGTAGTATATCTTTCCCCTGCTAGGCATCTTTCTTGTATGACTATATTGCTGAACCAACCTCACATGACAATTGAACGATGTACTACTTTGAATCCGTCTACCTTGCTCCCAACTCCTGTGGATGGCACACCCCAAAACTACCTGCAGGTAATTGAGCAAAAGACACTGCCTAGAAAAGACCTCACGGATGTTCCCTTGGATGATGCCAAGGTGACATATTACATGGATGGCTTATGCAAAAGGAGTCCTACAGGACAGAACCTAACAGGTTATGCAGTAGTTTCTGATACTGAGATCGTAGAAGCGAAACCTCTACTACATAGCTTATCTGCACAAGCAGCAGAGTTGATTGCCTTGACACGGGCATGTACCTTAGCAAAGGGTAAAAGCATAAACATTTTTAGAGACAGCCAGTATGCTTTTTCTACTGTACATGTTTTTGCACAACAGTGGAAGAATTGAGGAATGGTGACATCTACTGGCAAACCGATTAACCATGCACAGTTTATTTTAGATTTGTTAGATTCTATTCAGTTGCCTGAGAAAGTAGCTATTTGTAAATGCATAGCTCATACAAAACAACAAGATAGGATTTCAAAAGGCAATGCGAGAGCTGACACAGCTGCAAAGCAAGCAGCTTCAGAAGCATTTCTTTTGAATGAGGAATTACAACTTTCTGAGATTTTTGACTTAGAAATGTTGAAAACAATGCAGACACTTACTACACAAGCTGAAAAACAAAAATGGAAAAAACGAGGAGCAATTCTCAGGGAAGGGCTGTACATCTCCAAAGAGGGAAAAATGATATTACCGTCTAATTTATTTAGATATGCAGATTTGTTGAGCCATGGGCAGAGCCATGTCTCGACAGGGGGGATGGTACAGTTAGTGAATTGGGTATTCGCTATGTATGGGTTTACAAACTACACTAAAAAATTTTGCCTGTCATGTCACACTTGTAATAAACATCATGCAGAAGGGGCATTAAAGCCCAAGCAAGGGAGTTTCCCTACATCACCGTATCCATTTCATACTATCTGTATGGATTTCATAGAATTGAGCAAATGTGAAAATAAAAAGTACTGCCTTGTCATTGTGGATATGTTCTCCAAATGGGTGGAGGCCTTTCTGACTAGTAAACCAGATGCAGCCACTGTTGCAAAGACCCTAGTTAAAGAAATGATTCCTAGATTTGGCATACTAGAAAGGATCTACAGTGACAATGGTACACATTTTGTTAACCAAACTATACAACAGTTGAGCCAGTATTTTGGGATTTCTTTAAAACATCACTGTGCATATCACCCTCAATCTGCAGGGTTAGTAGAGAGGCATAATGGAGTTTTAAAGAATAAGCTTAAGAAACTAATGGCTGACACACAGAAGAACTGGGTGTACTATTTGCCCCTGGCACTGTTGAGCATGAGAACTGTTCTGAATGCAAAAGAATTGACACCTTTCGAAAAGATTTTCGGAAGAGCTTATTATATACCTCAGTGGAAACCTCTCATGCCTGCAGACCAGGAAGCAGATTGGACACTTGCAGAGTATATGAGGAGTATGCTGAATAACAAACATCTTTTACAATTTAATTCTGTTTCAGATAAAGACCAAACCAAACCATCCGAAGTAGCACTAGCCCCAGTCACTCGGGTCTGGGTGAAGACAATCAAAAAGAAGAATTGGACGACACCAAAGTGGGAAGGTCCTTATCAAGTACTGCTGAGCACCCCCACAGCAGTCAAGATTGCGGAACGTTCATCTTGGATTCATTTGACACACTGTAAACTAGTCAAAAACTTTGACCTTGATAAAACTCTTGCTAACACACAGCAGCAGTAGAATGATAAGACCCAGAGATAATAGAAATGCTGAACGACTTCAGCAGTGTTGCATAATCATCTTAATAACTGCATTAGTGACAATGTTCTTTTTGCTGTGGCTTTTGCTGTGGCCTTTCTTTTCTTCAGCCACACCAGCTAGACTGAACAAACGTGATTCAACACTCATAGACTGGCATCCGAACTTTAACACTTACCAAGCAATCAAATATGTGTATGCTGAGACTTTTAATATTTCGAATTGTTGGATTTGCACAGCTATACCAACAGCATACGGGGGATTATTGATGGCTGCTGTCTCCCTAGGGGTCAATGAGACCTGGAAAAACTTGATTTTTGTGACTACACCTGTAAAATCTAGAGACAAAATTGCATTATTCCTACCTGTTACACAAACAGGAATTGTATGCTTTTTTAAGATTGGCACGATTCAAGTAGGTTGGAGCAAATGTAATGTAACGGTTTCTTATAAATGTTATATTAAACCTAAAAATGCTAAAAATACAGAAACAATTTGTGATGCAGATTATGACTCACACTTTGAGTCCTTGCATAAAACTGTCAGTGATATACAACATAATCTTGTTCTTTTAAAGCAGCTGTCTGTTATAGATAAGAAAATGTTTCATGCAGGGAAGGTGTATATCAATACTAAGGTAGAAAACTGTTATTTCATATGTGGGAAAAAGGCATACAAATGGTTGCCTGAGAATTGGTCCGGCAGTTGTTTTTTGGGTTACCTGGTCCCAGCCATATGACACACTACAGCTTTGCCTCATGGGAGAATTTGAAACGTCAGAGACGTCACAAAGAAACCTGAAAATCCAGTCAAGAAACCTGAAAATCCGATGGGATAGATCGTAGCAGGCTGGAGAAACCATAACTCCGTGAAAGACAAAAGTAAACTAGCACACATGGACTTGAGTGACACTATCATATCCTAGGCTGGCATAGCCCCTGCATATGGTGCAGTTAAATCAATTTGGAAACTGAGAAAGCTATCCAAACTTCTCGAGGTCATGAGCAATGCAACTTTTTCTGCTCTTAAATTAATGACTGATGAACTAAATGTGATGAGAACTGTGGTGTTTCAAAACCGCATGGCTCTTGACTTCACCCTAGCAGCGAGAGGTGGTACGTGCGCTTTAATCAAAGAAGAGTGTTGTTCATTCATTCCCGACAATAAACATGAGATCAATGATCATTTGGAAGTGATTCAGCAAGTGTCAGACATGACCAGGCCAGGCCCAAACCCACTGATGGACTTTTTCCAGAATTTGTTTGGGGGGTGGGCTTCCATCCTAATGAACGTCCTGATTGCCATTTGTGTGGGATTACTTTTGTTAGGAGCATGTATTTGCTGTGGTATTCCCTGCATGAAAAAATGAATCAAAGATTTTATAGACATGTCAGTTTCTGAGACTTTGTATCAAAGTACTGAAATTGAAGAACTGTTGAAAAAGGAAACACTTTCATAAGTTTAAACTGAATGACTCTCTTAGCTGCAAATCCTCAAAGGAAGAGGTTAGGAGAAGAAACAAACGTTTTATGCTTTTGAAATAGAATAAAAAGTATTAACAGGAGGGAAATGTTAGAAAAATATGTATTAACATATGTGTGTAATGCTTATTTTAAATAAGGGAAGATTAACACATTTTTATTCTATATGCAGCATTAGTTCTATTTGAAACTGAAAACATGCTTTTCTGAAATTGTGCTTTCTGACACTGCAAGATGCACTCTGACCTAGTTTGCTAGCACAGCAAAATACATGTTTATGCTTTGGAAATGTACTGGAAAGCAGGTGATTTTCTGCTAGGTCAGGAAATTAAATAGAGAATAATAATAATTTCTGTAGATCCATTCATTATGAACAATAAGCTCTGTTCATGCTAATGAAAAAGTGCACAAGCTGCAAGAAAGTTAGATACTATAAACAATGAACTGCTTCAGAAATCTGTACTTGCATTTTGCTCGAATTAGCCATAGTACCTAGACTTGTAACATCACATAGCAATAAAGTTATAACTGACCGGTGGTCGTCAAGGCCATCCTGTTTACTGAAAAAAATCTTTTTTAAACTTTGAAGAGTCAGCTAGAAATGTGAGAAACATCTGTAAATTAACAGAATTGTGAACTGGTGGTCTGCTACGTCAGCCGTAGTGGGCAATGCCTTGAAAATAATGTATAATAATTGTGACATTTCCTGATTTTAGTCAGACAAACTCTGTAACTGCATTTTTTGTCTCCTTGCACAAGAATAAAGATACCTGAACTAAACCCTGTGCTTTTGGTCTTTTGAAGTATTGTCTTTGACATGCATGCAATGCAAATACATCCTGGAAGGCAAGGAGGTATATATACCCGATCATGGTGGATATATAATACGAAACAAGTTCACTTCCAGTAGTAAGGGAGTTATATATTTAGTTAAGTGCTCCCTGTGTCCATGTTTTTACATAGAAAAAACCATCAATGCACTGAGCACTAGAATCTACCATTATTATGACATTGGTAGGAATGAAACAAAAAATGCCCTAGCTGCACATATTGGCTCACATCCAGGACACAGTTTCAGGTTCACTGTCATTGAGCAAGTCATGTTGGGTGAGAGGGGGGACCCCTGAATGAATATCTAAAACTGAATGATCTCAGATGGCAAATGAGAACTAATGCCTCTGAGGCAGCAGGATTTAGTGCAATTTATATTAGTTCTATTTTAAAACTAAAAGCAGAATTTTATATGTAAGTGTTTTATATAGGACGATGTCATGTAGTATTTTTAAGTAGTTACTTGTATTTATGTATGAGTTCGCTTTTTGTATAGAGGAAATGATGTCATTTTATGTGATTAAGACAATGTATAAAAGGTGAGGTTTTTGTTACAATGGTATTCTGATGCAGTTTCTATTGTGAGACGAAAGTGCTCAATCAATGACCTAGTGAATAATAGATATAATGGTACTGTAAGTTCTTGCTGAAGTGTTCTCAGGTCATTGTTACTAATTCTGTGCTGTTTGGATTCAGTTTGTGCAGTTCTTTTTCAATATAATCTAATTTGATTCCAGAATCTGGTGATACCTGGATGTCACTAGGACAAGTTATCACCCATTTTGTAGAGCCAAACTATTTTGCATAGGATGTTGTAAATATATCTATAATCTGTTGTGTTTGAGAATATATTTTAGAATCTGTATGGAGTTTATCAATCAGTGATCAGTGATCAATGTTAGGTGACAACTTTAAAGCAATTAATGCAGCCTGCCCTTCAGCAGTATAATGATGTACATCTGTGTGACATGGATGTGAGGCCTACTGTCTCTCCATCCCACATGTCCTAGGTATGTCATAGTGTACATTTATGTTATCAGAACACAATTCTGTGTTCTCACATCATGTCACACAGCATGAAATTGCTGCCTGGTTGCTTGGCAGCCATTGTAGACAATGCAAATTTAATAAATGCAAAGTTCAACAAGTCTTCTGTGCATGCACAGACATCCACATAATCACTGCACAGAGTGCTTAAAGACAGTGTGTTTGAGGCTGTCAAGCACAAGGGTGTAGCAGCATGACCCTAATTTTGCTGGGGATATACATTGCCACATTTTTAGGTATGCTATTGCGACCCTGCATAATAACAGGATTATGGGTAATGCAGGTGCCACATGCCTGGCAAAGCATTGTACTCAATCTGCCATGTTATGCCACACTGCCAATACTGTTTTACCTTAAGGTTGACAACATACAGGTGATAACATGTTAAATTTAAGCATATGTCAGACCTGTTGTGATTTATAAACAAGCAAGAATCTATTGCTAATGGCATTGTCACTGACTGCTGATGACATGTGGAAAGCGTCCCCAACTTTCTCCCCCTTATTCATGCAAACACAAAGTGTGACAGATGTGACTCTATTACAAACCTTGAATCCATGCTCTCTCACACACTAGTCAGTATATATTACAATGAGCGGATTACCAACATGCACATCTCTCCTCCTACTCCACCCAAACCCACATCACACATACCACCATGTGTGGTGGTCCTTACCGCACACATAAGTAAACACCAGGCACCTCAAAAACCCAGGCGCAAGCTCACTACACATAATCATACCGCTGCAGAATACAGTACACATAATAGCTCACGCACCACTGTCTCACAGGTCAAACACCTAAGGAAAAACACAAAATCAAATGTATTACTCATAGATAATTACATCATGAGACACATTGATGTGCCTTTCACCAGGCTACGTGAGGAAAAGGTCACAGTCATCTTTCTGTGAGGTGCCAGGATATGCCACATGACACATGCTCTCAAGTCTGTCAACATCAGGTAGTGTTATGAGTACATCATAATCTCTGTTGTTATGTATGACTTGAGGCATACCTCTCTGGACTGTATGCAGAGATATGACTGAGCTTACAGACTATGTGTCTCAGGCAGGTATGGCCTTGGCCTTGAGGTGCATTTTACCATCACCTAGGATGATGGCTCAACAAAAAAAGGAAAATGAGTTACTTCAATAATTGCCTCAGTGTGTGATGTCATCAACATGTTTTGTGGCCACTGCTCTCCTTTTTCCCCACCACATGTACACCATGACATCCCTACAACCTGTCCTATACCTTGTATCTCTAAAGAGCAGATATTAAATGGAATCGCTGTTATGTGAAAAACACAGCATGTATTGAACCTGATAACATTCCAGGCTGCGTCCTATATGGTATCCACCATGGATTAGTAAAGCCATTGTGAACTCTTAGCAATCATAGTGTAGCCACCAGATGCATCACAGCTGACTGGACAATGGCCAATTTTATCCACTTGCACAGAGGTTGTGTGTCTACTGACCATGGGAACTATAGACCTATTAGCTTGACTAGCCATATCTGTAATGCCATGGGGCAAATCTTCATGGACCTTATCAAGAAAGCTGTAGGTCATCTACAAACCCTTGACCCTACACTGTTTGGGTTTGTGAAAGGGAGATCATGCCTGTTAAACCTGGTGGACATCTATGAGGAAGTTACCCATGACATGGATAGGAGGCATCTGTGCATATAACCACCTGGACTTGGCCAAATCATTTGACACTATCAGCTACTCAGGCATCATTGACAAACCCACTCAGCTAGCCAGAAAAAGTAGTATCATTAGAAGGATCACTAAATGGCTCACTGATAGAACACATATAGTGAAAATAGGGGAGTCCACCTCCAATATCAAAGCTGTATTCAGTGGTGTTCCACAGGGCTCAGTCCTCGGTATTCTACTGTTTGGAATCCATTTATCTGATGTACAAACACAAAGTGAATGTTTGTGGCTGACAAGGTCATGTGATGCCTGCAAACCGATACCATTCAGCAAATCTCGAAATTATGTCATCATCCTACATGAGGGTGTTACATAAACATATGCTTGTTGCCACAGTCATGGCTGTAAACTTCATGAAAATATATGTGATATCATTCCTTTTGGGACAAGCAATGCTCCTGCTAAGTAGCACATCAATAGCAACACTTTAGGTACATACAAAGGTGTAAGAGACCCGGGCACACAGGTTTACACCTACCTTACCTTAGACCCCCATGTATCCACAATGGTAAGAAGGGTATTACATGTTGCTCATGTCATAACTTAGGGCACTATCACTCACATATAATGCAGTTATAACCTCCATGCCATGTACTCTTCCCCATTAGGCCAATATTTGAGTGCAATGGCCATTTTGTTATGTACCTTTCCAAGCACCAGTGGCAATTGCACTGACCTCAAAAGTCCTTCACAAAGAAAATTCAACTCTGCAGCATCTGTCCTATGGGGGTTGTATAAAATCAATGTCACTTTAGTCTGTGTCATACTCAGAGGTGATGCCTACTTTGCATAAGAGGCAAAATCTTTCCCTGCTTTATTGGAACTACTGCACATCCTTAAGTCGAATGGTACATGAATTACTCACTGTAATGACCTTAACCTGGTATATGACATCAATGAAACATGTTGGAGGGAGAGATATGTCTACCAGAGTTTAACAAACCTTTGGAACAGATTCCTGCTTAATGTCAAATAGAGCACCTCGCTGGCCCCCTTCAGATCAATCTGTACAATTCGATGGGTGAACATAATGTGTCCCTCTTGGATAGGGGCAATAGGTACTGATCATGTAAATAAGGGTAAGGACCTGGCTATGATTGTAAGGGCCCTAGGGCCATTACAGTAGTAAAATCCAACAATGGTAAAATGCTTTGACTAATATCCACACACACCAACCTGACTACGTGAGAATAGTACCACTATCAATCCATGTTTAGAGAACACTGCACAGCACACACACACTCCAAGTTGACAGCAATGAGATTAGAACCCCTACTTATCAAGTCTTAGACACTACAGATCACAGAACTTAATGCACATGCCACAGCTTAAGTCCAATATAATGATGGTTGTTTGTAGCCTTATGGTAGATGATATCAGCAGACCTTGTGAAAGACAGGAGTTTGGAGACATGCAGCAACCACAAGGGCCAAAAAGCATTACAGTTTAGAAGCAGTGGGAGAGTGACACTTGGTTTTGTAGGGAGATGCACATACAAGTGGGCTGGAGTGAGATTAGAACCCCTACTTATCTAGTCATACACACTATAGATCACAGTACTTAATGCACATGCCATAGTTCAAGTCAGCTTTATAAATGACTGCAGGTGAACTACTTATAGAGGAGACAAACAATGCCTGTGTTGAACAGCATGTGTGGCCTGCAGAGTGACATTGCTTCTTACTGTTATCTGCATATAGTAGCTCTGCAGGAAGATAACTGTTTTTTATTCAAGCTATGTGGCAACAGTAGCTGTTTTGCCCATCTGCTTGCATTTAGCTGGGCAAGCCTGTGTCCAAAAACAATTTGCCCTGTCACTGCATGAGTACACAACATTATACATTGCACAACTTGTTAACTTCTTGATGTATGTGTGGTAACATCCAGCAGGCATACCTCTCAACCATACCAAGTTACTTGTTTTTTACCGAGTTTTTGGGTCCAAATTAAGGGGTACCATGATTCCGATTATTTTCTTTATTTTTCTTAATTTATTTCAGATATTGCGCTGTCAGTGTTAGCGCCATCAGGGCTATCAGCCAGTCAGAGTTGAGCTCACGTCGTCATTACTGGCTGCAAATGCTAGTGGTAAACAGCACTCATTTTAGATTTATTAGCAGCAGTCAAGAGTGAGCAGAAAGGTTAGCATTGTGGATGGATTTATTAGCAGCAGCCGGGCCAGAAAATGCACTTGTTTCATCGGTTTGGATTTATTTCCAGGCAATACACTCATTGAGCAGGACATGTTTGGAGTTTATTTTGTTCATTTCATGGAGTTATAGGTTTGGACTACAGTAGTGTGTGTGTGTCTGTGTGTGTGTGTGTGTGTGTGTGTGTGTGTGTGTGTGTGTGTGTGTGTGTGTGTGTGTGTGTATGTGTGTGTGTGTGTGTGTGTGTGTAAATGCCCCCATGTAATACACCTGGTGGCTAGAGGTATTCAGGCTCAAACCCTGTACCTTTGGTACAGGGTAAAAAGAGCCTAAAGTCCCTAGCCACCACCATTTCTGAGCTTTGTCTAGATTTTTTGTGCTAAGAGTTGAGAGCTAAGCCTATGGTGAGAAGTGAACAGAATTTGTATTCCCCCATTATTGGCTTTATTGTTTGTCCAGGTTTTTTGTGCTAAGAGTTGAGAGCTATGGTGAGTGAGAAGTGAGAACTGAATTTGTATTCCCCCATTATTGACTTTGTCCAGGTATTTTGTGCTAAGAGGTTGAGAGCTATGGTGAGAAGTGAGAACCAAATTCACTACATGATAGCCATTAAGTTTCAGTCTTCCTATTTTTTAGGGGACTGCTGATTTTGCATAGTGGTATGTTGCTCTGACTGTAGTGCATAGGATCCTGGGTTCAAGACTTGTCAGTGAAATGCATGGTGGTAACACAACATTTTATTCTAGCAACTTTCCAAAATTATACAAGCAGTGTTTAAAATGTGTTCCTGGTAAGTCCCTAGCCACCACCATGTGTGAGCTTTGTCCAGGTTTTTGATCTAAGAGTTGAAAGCTATGGTGAGAAGTGAGAACTGAATTTGTATTCCCCCATTATTGGCATTGTTTGTCCAGGTTTTCTGTGCTAAGAGGTTGAGAGCTATGGTGAGAAGTGAGAACTGAATTCACTAAATGATAGTCATTAAGTTTCAGTCTTCCTTTTTTTCAGGAAACTGCTGATTTGACATAATGGTATGTTGCTCTGATTGTAGTGCATAGGGTCCTGGGTTCAAGACTTGCCAGTGACATGCATTGTGGTAACACATTTTATTCTTGAAACTTTCCAAAATTATACAAGCAATGTTTAAAATGTGTCCCTGGGTTTTGACCTTTTGCCCCCCCCCCAAAAAAAAAAAAAAACTGAAGTTGAAAATAAGTGCTTGAAGCTGTGCAAGATGCCTATGGCTTACACTACTGTCATTCTATTTATAGTGTGGGTGTGGAAGTAGACTTTTATGATGGAAATATTCTGAATTGGGCAGTTTTGTCATTATTGGTTTACGCATTTTGTTTCATTGCCTACAGTACAGCCTACTGGAATGGAAAAATGTTCAAACAATAAATTTAAAATGCACTCTGTCTAACAAGTGTGCTGTATTATACAAGGCATATAACTTAATAAAGTCAGGAAGGTGTATCAAAAGAAAGAACACATGTATGTTTCTTGTTTTGTGTGCAAGGGGCCACTGATTTTTAAACAGCCCAAAGGTAATTTTTATCCACCACTGGCAATATGCATTTTCTTTGGATGTGGTGTGTGGGTTTCAGTGCTATTTCACTGAATGTGAGCTTCAAGGGCAGAGAAAATGAATTTTTGTATAGACAACAATTTTTTAAGAACAATGTTATAAAGTATTATAGATTTATCGACGATCTTGTATTCATCTGTAAAGGTGGCCTTAATGCATCTGCACAATTTATTCATGAATTAAATAATAATAATTTTGGTATTAGTTTTAGTGATGTACAATTGGGTTGTCAGGTAAATTTTCTAGATATTTCTCTTGAAGGAAGTAATGGCCATCTGATACATACTGGTATCTATAGAAAATTTGATGAAATTAGTTGGAAGATGTGGGGCAATAGTTGCCACCCTTCACATACTTTAACAGCTATTCCTTATGGAGAATTTACTAGAATAAAAAGATTAAATACTGACATTAAATTAGCTTATGATGAAGCTCTTAAAGTAGCTGAAGTGTTTATAAATAGAGGATATGATCCAGTAAATGTTAAAAACAGTTTTAGTAAGGTATTTAAAAATAATATTGTTATAAATACATCTAATAATTGTTACCATTATAATAGTTATAATACTTATAAATCAAATGAGGAAAAGATGTTCTTTGTTACAAAATATACAAATTTTTCATATATTATTAATAAATTAATTATCAAGTATTGGAATTTCATTAAGAAAGATATTATTTCATTAAAAAATACAAAACTAGTTACATCATACAAAAAAGGTAAAAGTATTCAAGATTTTTTAGTACATAGCATTTATAAGAAGCCTAAGACCAGTACATTTAATAACATGAAAGTTGTAGGAACTTTTCCTTGTGGAAATTGTTCCGTTTGTAAGCATATAGTGTCTGAGGTGGTTAAGATAAACGGAAGAAATTTCACCACTAGAGCAAGATACTCTTGTATGAGCAAAGGTATAATTTATGCTATTTTTTGTACATGTAACAAATATTATATTGGTGAAACCAAGAGAATGTTAGCAGATAGAATCAAGGAGCATGTCAGGGATGTAAAGAATAACAAATTGAATAGTCCTATTGCTGAACATTTTAATTCTGTACATAATGGCAATATTGATTGTATAAAAGTTACTATACTGGAACATGTACCTCTTTATTATAATAATTTGGAATGGCAAAAGAATATATTGAGACAGAAATAATCTATTTTGATCATGAAATATGGTACTTTACATCCTTATGGTTTGAATAGAGAATGTAACTGGCAAAGTCTCATTTAGAATTGTGACTTTAAATGTGTATTATACTTTTTTTAATTAGCTGATTGTATAATTGATTTATTGCTTCATGCTGCATATATTCTCAATTTTTTAAGGCTTCCTTGTTTTACTCTACAAAGGCTGTTTGGCCGAGGTGCTAGAGAGATTCGTTTGAGCTGAATACATTTTATAATTTTGGAAAGTAGAGCTTGGACTCACTGTTTTGTTCTTGTTGTTGCTGATAAGTATTTCCTTCTCTTGTTGTTTTTCGTAATGTTTAAAATGTGTCCCTGGGTTTTGACCTTTTGCCCCCCCCCCCAAAAAAAAACTGAAGTTGAAAATAAGTGCTTGAAGCTGTGCAAGATGCCTATGGCTTACACTACTGTCATTCTATTTATAGTGTGGGTGTGGAAGTAGACTTTTATGATGGAAATATTCTGAATTGGGCAGTTTTGTCATTATTGGTTTATGCATTTTGTTTCATTGCCTACAGTACAGCCTACAGGAATGGAAAAATATTCAAACAATAAATTTAAAATGCACTCTGTCTAACAAGTGTGCTGTATTATACAAGGCATATAACTTAATAAAGTCAGGAAGGTGTATCAAAAGAAAGAACACATGTATGTTTCTTGTTTTGTGTGCAAGGGCCACTGATTTTTAAACAGCCCAAAGGTAATTTTTATCCACCACTGGCAATATGCATTTTCTTTGGATGTGGTGTGTGGGTTTCAGTGCTATTTCACTGAATGTGAGCTTCAAGGGCAGAGAAGTTTTAATGCCAAGTCTATTTTCACTGTGAGGCAGTATTGCTTTATTTAGGAGCTGTCTGTTAGTGTTTGTGGATTGTTGTGCTGAAAAATGCAAAAACAAAATCCAAACAATCATTGTAGAAGTAAAGCAGTATACACACATTAGTGTTTATGGTAAATGAGGAGAAATCGCCAGGTAATGGGACATTGGAATGGCTGCTGGGGGACTCTGATACCATATTTTGGTTGTCTGTTCTTCAGTTTGCGTTTGAAAGTTGGTATCCCACAAGTCTATTGGAGCAGGTGGGGTTATGTAATTATGTATTCAAATTAGATGTTAATTAGCGTACAGATTTGTACCTATTTTTCATGGGCCTTGTCAAGATTTTTGATGTTTCCAGGTTGAGAGGTATGCCAGCAGGTGCAAGTGTGCATTACCTAGTGTTGAGCCCTTACTTTTGGTCCTTTGACCAACATGATATATGTGTCATAGTGAAACTATACTCAACATGATCTGGGTATGTTGGGCAATACAGACATACACACACATATATACATCTATGTATTTATGTATATAACAGGAATATATATATATCTATATATATATATATATATATATATATATATATATATATATATATATATATATATATATATATATATATATATATATTGCATATAAAAAGTGTACACACCCCTGTTAAAATGCCAGGTTTTGTGATATAAAAAATAAGACCACAATAAATCATTTCAAAACTTTTCACACCTTTAATGTGACCTATAACCTGTACAATTCAATTGAAAAACAAACAAATCTGTCAGGGGAAAAATATAAAAAATAAAAAACATACAATCAGCTGGTTGCATAAGTGTGCACACCCTTAAACTAATACTTTGTTGAAGCACCTTTTGATTTAATTACAGCATTCAGTCTGTGTACACACTTACACTTTTTATATCCACTGTATATATATTTCTTTATTTATATACTGTATCTATATATATATATATATATATATATATATATATATATATATATATATATACCACAAAAACTAGTAATACAAGTACTAGGAAGAAACAGAAGGATAAATCAAGAATTAGACACTAGATTTTAAATGTTGTAAGTGCTTTCATCTGTATTTATTAAAATTAACTTCTTCAGTCAACAAGAGCAAATCTAAGAACACAGCTTAAATAATAACCCTCCATTAAATCATGTGACCCAAAAGGAAATTACATCACTGAAACAAATCTTTAGAAACATCACCATCTTGCGGTTCAAAGACTGAACTACAACTAAATAAACAGTCAATTCATTCATAAAAGTACCTGGCTACCATATAGTATGATAGAACTTAAAACGCATTGAATTGAAATACAACCATAAAAACCATCACATATAAACACTTAAAACCAAAAATATTATCTATCCAGTGCCTTCAGTTTTAATAAGCACTGTATTGAGCATGTATCATTCAATCCAGGAAAGCTATAAGCATTTAATTGAACTTGCCACTTAAGTTCACAGCGTTCCAGTTTAAGAGTCCAAGGACCCCCTCTTTCATCAGACAAAACTTGCTCAATTAATTTGAATTTAAAATGATGTTCTAGGAAGGTCATAACATGTCTGGCAAGGGCATTATGAACATGCAACTTATTAATACTATAAATATGCTCATATTGTCATTCTCTAAATCTGCATTTTGTTTTACCTATATAAAAACTTTCAAAGAACAAGCACTTAGCCAGATAAACAATGCCTTTAGAGTTACAGTTGAACCTACCCTTGATCCTATAATTGGTATTACAGACCGTGAAATTATTGCCAGCATCAACATATTTACCATAAGAGCAAGCTTCACACTTATACATTCCAAGTGAGATACACAGTATGTGTGTGTGTGTGTGTGTATATATATATATATATATATATATATATATATATATATATATATATATATATTACGTCATTAGGCTTCTTAACTTTTGGATGTAACATCTGCTCCATTCTAGATGTGTAAAATTCATTGCTCATTAATACAATGCCACGGCCCTTATCAGGCTTAGAAATCCTAAGGCCCCTACTAGTCAAGGTCTTTAACAAATCCCATTCATCATTATCAAAATTGTTGCAACTAAAAAACTTAAATCACTGTTTGAATAAATTTAAATGTTAGATACTGCTAGTTATGCTAATGTTTCTTTAAATGAACTAAATTCTGCCTACAGGAAGATTAGGACTTTTTTGAATGATTTATTTATTGAAGCCCGTATTTCTTTAGATATACTCAATTTTCTTACAGTTCCAGCCCCACAAGTCCCTGTCATCTTCGGTATTCTGAAGATCCACAAGGACTTAAGGAACCCCCCACTCCGTCCAATAGTGAATGGACGTAATTCCATTACATACCCTATGACAAAGTTTGTGGATCACATTCTAAAGAGATACTTGACCTACGAAATTCAGATTTGTAAGGATTTGGGGTCCTTCCTAGAGAATGTGAGTGGATTAGTGTACAAGGACAACTACAACTTTGCCACTATAGATGTTAAGGACTTATACACTGTGATCCTGCATGAGCTTGGGATCGACTGGATTGGCCAAGTATGAAGAAGGGTATTGGTACTGATGAATTGTATTTATTACGAGAATTTTTTGATCTAATTTTAACCAATAAGTTTTTCCAATTTGGGGAAACATATTATGTACAAACTAAAGGGGTTGCTATGAGGTCCCCATGTGGGGCTAGCTTTGTTTATCTCGTCATGTGTTACTGGGAAAGAGAATTCATTTTAAACAATAACACCTTTTTAGAATATATTTATTACTATACGGGATGCCTAGATGATATTTTTTTGTATTTAAAGGGGAAGTTGATTAATTCCAACGGTTGGTTGATTATATGAATAACACCACTTATTTCTTAGAATTTACAAGTGATTTCCAAGTTGACAGGATTTCCTGTTTGGATATTTGTTTGAGAAAGGACAGGGTTAGATAATAATATATGGCCACTATTTACAGGAAGGAGACGTATTCCAGTTCCTTCCTCCATTATTCCAACTATCATCCGGAACGTCAGAAAAAAATCCGTTGTCAAAGGTCAGTTAGTTAGGGCCACCAGAATGGTTTCTAACTATTCTGATTTTATGGATAAATGTGGTTTCCTTAAAGATTTGTTTTTTAAACGGGGTTACCCACTAATTTTAGTCGACAATCTAGTCAAGGAGGTTACAACGAAAAGGGAGTCTGGTTATTTTCAGCCATTTTAAATGATTCTGGGGGGAGCTCAAATCTGGGGGCACTTAGATTTGATCCAGATATTATTAATGACAGCCCCCCCACATTTTATTCCTTGATGTTTATTACCCCATTTAGTAATGATACCCCTTTGCTGAGACTGATTTTAAGTAAAATTTGGAACTTAACAACATCGGATGAAAATGTTAAGCATAGGTTACCAACTAAACCAACTGTTATTTTCAGAAGAGGGCAGAATTTAAAGTCTTATTTAGAATACAGGGGGGTTTACAGTTCTGGAATTAAAGGCATGCTTAAATGTGAATCCTGCCCTTACTGTAAATCAATTGATACATCTGTATTTCTATATAAGAGACATAAGATTTTCCTGTAATGGGAAATATAACTGTAATTCTAAGAGTATTATGTATTTGTCTAAATGTAAATGCTGTACAGTCTTTTACATAGGAAAAACTGACAGAAGACCAGGGGACCGAATTTACGAGCACCAATATGCAGTCAAGAATAAGAAAGCTGAAAATGCATTAGCTAAACTTGTGGCTATCAATCCTGAACACAGTTTTATTTTTCATGTTATAGATCAGGTTGTAGTCAGAACCAGGAGGAAAACCTACCTCTTTATGGTTAGAGAGATGTGAATTATTATGGCAGCTCAAAGTAGATGCCTTTAGGCACCCAGGCATTAATGATGTATGCTCTATAACAGGCATCTTGAAGTTAAGAAGCCTAATGAGATAATTTTTAAAAGCATAATTTTTAAAAAAAGAATTTTACTGCCTTTTTGTGTGACGATTTTTTCAACTAGATGGTCAGATTTATTTTATTTTATATTACATATTCGTTGTGTGATTATGTCATCATATTCTGGCCCCTATGGGAATTTTCTGAAGTTAATTTGATGGTCTTAATTAATTAATTACCTGTATCATGTGATTATGTTGGTTAGTATTTAAATGCATCTATTCATATTCCTTTTGTTAAAGTCTGAAGAAGTATTAAGCGCTCACTTCATTAAAGTTGTTTGGAAGTATTTAAATGCATCTATTCATATTCCTTTTGTTAAAGCCTGAAGAAGTATTAAGCGCTCACTTCATTAAAGTTGTTTGGAAGTTCTTTTGTACCACTGAGTGCTGTTTTTATTTTTGTTTTTTGCTTAGCAGTCTGTGCTTTTTCATTTTTGGTAGATTATTTCTATGATTTGTTTGCCCTTGATTGTAAAAGAGACCAGCTGACAGTTCTCTATTACCAAGCTGGTCTTCAGTCTCAAATATTGGGAGTTTCAGAATGTAATAAACTACAGGTTAGCAAGGTGGCTGTTAAGTATTATGGACCAGATCTGTATCTTAGACATGTTGGAAGTTTTTTGAATTGGTTACTTGAAGTAATGATTTAAAAATAAATAATTTCATCAAAGGCTATGTAGACTTTTGGAATAGCTACATCTGAAAATTAAATAAGCCTATTGTCTAAGAAAATTCAGACAACTATATTATTATTATTATTATTTTCTTAATCTTAAACAATGCCACATGATTTGGATACAGGTTCCCTGACATTCCTGTTTTATAGGCAAGAATCTTGACCTCATTTGCTTAAACATTGATTAAGAATATCAAAAAACACCTCTGCAAACTCATTTTCAGCTATGGTGACATTATGTAACAGTTTATTTACACCTTATGTACTTTAGGTATATTAATATTTCCAAATATAGGATCATAGGATCATAGGAAGTTACTAGGCTATTGGCCCTGAGGCCTTATAAGCCTAGCCAAGAGTTTAGCCCATGCATAGACAAATCAGCATCCGATGCCCCTGTCCAGAAGGGACACAGGTGGAATCCCAGGGATGTATTTTCTATTTCCCATTCAGTTATCCAGATTGCGCTTAAAAAGGGGTAAAGAGGTACTCTGCTCGATGTGGACAGCGAGTCTATTCCATAGATGGAGGAGTCACTGGGACACAAGTCTCTCCCGCCAGCAAGTTCTATTGATGTCAAAAACCAAGTTTAGGCCATGGGATACTCGAGTAGAGTTAGACTTGCGGATATGCAGCAGTCCCATCAAGGCAGGGTCCGAAATCACTTTGTATGCCAAACAGAGGTCAACTTTGAGGACTCTGTATGAAACAGAGTAGAGGGATAGGGCTTTTAGTCTATCTGTGTATGGTAGATTTTTGAGGCCCTGGATTCTCCTGGTGAGGTGATATTTCTGGCCTAAAATTGTCCATTAAAATGACAAAATAAGTCATGGGCATTCAGAATCGCCAGTTAGCTGAAACACCTGATGTTTATAAGGATCATTTGCATATAGCCCATGTGCCTCTGATACAAGATACAATGGTCACTCATTGGAAATTCTAGCTTGGCTGGAATTTTCATTTTGTTTTCACTGAATGGTTTTTCAGTGACCTTCTCCCTCATTGTTTTACTTTGTTGTTTGGGATATATTTGCAGTGACCCTAATGATAATGGACATCAGCTGGGTATAACAGCCCTGTGTTTCTAATATGTAGTCAAGCACTCTGCTTGTGTTGTGCTGATGTGATTATAACAAGGCTGAAATATGCATATCCACAGCTAGTGGGGTTTGGTTTTATTGGCCTGAAATTGTCCATTAAAATAATGAAACAAGTCAGTGAAACAACCGCTCTTGTTTGGCATCTACTTCTCTGAAGTACAGGCCAACACTAAGGGACTCTGGATGACAAAGTTCGCAGATGACTGCAAACTGGGAGCCATTATTGAATCCCCAAATGATGTCAATACTCTACAAAAGGGCCTTACAGAAACAGATGCTTGGTGCCAGAGCCATGGGCTCAAACTCAATGCCAAGGAATGTATAGTTATCCCCTTTGGGAAAAACATGTATCTGTGAATTACCATATAGATGGCAGTACACTAAACACCGAAAGTGTGATAAGAGACATAGGGACACAGGTGGACAGTGGTCTCACTTTCGATAACCACATCACCACAACAGTCAGGAAATCCTTCTATGTGGCACACCTCATCACTAAGGGCTTTTCATCCAGAAAAAAGGAGGTCATTGTCCAACTGTACTCATCCCTCATTAGACCCATTATAGAATACAACGCCCCATTTGGTATGTACCTCTCAAGACATCTGCAACAACTGGAAAGGCCACAGAAATACTTCACTAAAAGAATCACAGGCCTAAAGCAGATGCCCTATGCTGACCGCCTTAAAAAACTCCAGCTATACTCTGTTGCATATTGTCTACTCAGAGGCGATGTCTGCTTAACATACAAGGCCATGTCAAACCCAGAGCTGTTGGATATGCTACACTGAAAGAAATCCCAATCCCTCAGAGCCACACGCTCCAGGGGATCTAAACCTTGTCATCACAATAAATAAAACATGCTGGAGGGATAGGTTCCTGACCCAGAGACACCCCAGACTCTGGAATAGATTGCCCATACATGTCAAGCAGAGTGCCTCTTTGGCCCTCTTCAAAAGGAACCTTGACGGTTGGATGGGAGAAAGGAAATTCACCCTGGGGATCACGTCAGTTGCCCTGCTAGATAGGGGTCCAGGGAAGTAAATAATGTGGGAAGAAATAGCCAGGGAATTGTTATGGCTAGACTTATACAGGCCCTAGGGCTGATAGCCTAGTACCAACCTATGAACCTATGAACCTATGAACCTATGAGCATTCAGAATCGCCAATTAGCTGAAACACATTTGAATATATCCCATGTGTTTTCGATACAAGAGGTTTGGGAGGTCACCTATTGGAAGTTCTAGCTTAGCTGGAATTTTCATTTTGTTTTTACTGATTGGTTTTTCAATGACCTTCTCACTCATTGTTTTAGTTTGTTTTTTGGGATATTTTTGCAGTGACCCTAATGATGATGGACATCAGCTGAGTATAACAGCCCTGTATTTCTAATGCTTAGTGAAACACTCTGCTTGTGCTGTTCTGATGAGATCATAAAATATGCATATCCACGGGTTTGGCTTTATTGGCCTGAAATTATCCATTAAAATGATGAAACAATTCATGGGCATTCAGAATCGCCAATTAGTGAAACATCTGATGTTCATAAGGATCATTTGCATATATCCTATGTACCTCTGATACAAGAGGTTTGGGAGGTCAGTCATTGGAAGTTCTAGCTTTGCTGGAATTTTCATTTTGTTTTTACTGATTGGTTTTTCAGTGACCTTTTCACTCGTTTTAGTTTGTTTGGGATATTTTTGCAGGGACCCTAATAATAATGGACATCAGCTGGGTATAACAGCCCTGTGTTTCTAATGCGTAGTCAAACAGTCTGCTTGTGCTGTACTGATGAGGTCATAACAAGGCCGAAATATGCATATCTACAGCTAGTGGGATTTGGCTTTATTGGCCTGAAATTGTCCATTAAAATGATGAAACAACTCATGGGCATTCAGAATCGTCATTTAGCTGAAACACCTGATGTTCATAAGGATCATTTGCATATATCCCATGTACCTGTTATACAAGAGGTTTGGGAGGTCACTCATTAGAAGTTCTAGCTTTGCTGGGAATGTTGTTTTGTTTTTATCTCACATACTTTGGAAAATCTACCATGAATCTCTTCATATAGTCCAGGAAGGTGCATCTCAAGCCATTTATACCCACATGCACTACAACTACATTATTTGTGTACTTGTAGCGTAAGTACTGAGTGCCTGCATGATGTCGTAAATCATGGCACCTGACAGGTGACTCATAATGGCCCTATCAGTGCACAGCCTGGAGAGTGGCACATCAATGTATCTCACTATAGAGTTACCTATGATTAGCAAATCGGATTGTGTAGTGGTTAGCCTTTGGGGATATTGATTTAAGAAAATATGACTCACAGATGCATGTTTCATGGTGGATGCTGCTATAATAGCTCTACAAGAGAGAGAAAGACAGCGTTTTCATTTCTCTATCTAATTTTAAATTTATTTTAACAGTCTGTATCTGCTTTACTGTATGTATTTAATCCCATATTAGTGATTCCAGTACTCAGGTACACTGCATTTTTGCTGTTTTAAGTAGTCTAACTGTTGCTATTAAGCCCTGGTTTCATTCTTGTGCACTGAGTATATGTCAGGCTAGTTCAGAACTTGTCTTTACAATGGGGCAGTTCCAGTCAGCTCTGAGCAAGGGTCTGTAATTTCCAGGTTGCTGTTTGCTGTGATTTTTTTTAATTGCTGTTTCATTTTAATAGTTCTGCAAATCAGAGAAAGACAGGGAACTGTTATGAGTTTCCCTCCCACCTATCCAGTTGTAGTTGTGTTCTTAAGCCCAGTGCATCTTTTTTTGCTCACTCCTTATGAGAGTTTAACAACGTAAGTCCTTCCCTCTCCCTCTTTATTGGCTGTTGACAATAAGCAAATAAGTATAATTTTGCAAAGTCTGTCCCTTTAAATTACTCACCAGGCCAAAAGACATTGGATAACATTGCTTAACTCTGAGTGCAGTGGTACTGCTTGCACTGATTTTGGTATCAAATTAGTGAGTTTTTTTCACTATAATTACTTTACTTGCTCTTGCTGGTGGTAGAAGGTTTCCAGGTTAGTTATTTTGTATTGAAATTTAAATACTCATTAGCAAGTCCACCCAAACATTATTCCTAAACCAAACTCCAAGCAGTTATAGTTACCCCTCCCCCAGAGTCATGCCTGTTGGTATCTTGGACCATCACCTCCTCACAACTTCTGTAGCCAGCCTGATTGAGATGGGTATCTTGAGACACTGTAAGAATTGTCTCATGCTGTCTGACAACCATCTATTACTCAAACAGATTAACAGAGTATGTGAGAGATGTACATATGTGATATCCTTGGAGGCAAAAATCTTACACACAGTAAATTTAGACATCAAAATCGTCAGCATTACACCACACATCACACCCCTCCAAGGCCATCACAATGCATAAAATTCATCACGTGCCAAGGTTCTAAAGGTTAACTTGCCTAAAACTCAAAAATCTCCAAAAATAGACACAGGCACAAAGCACACTCAGCAAATTAAGCCTACTTCCTCACATAGCACAAGGCGTCCCAAAGTCACAGATGCTGACCCCATAAGGCATGCATCGACCACACCAAACATATTTGTTATAGCTGACTCCACTGTAAGATATACAGATGTGCCTCTTACTAGGCTGAGTGAGGAAAGAGTGACGGTTAGTTGATTGTCTAGTGCTAGGATACATCAGATCACACATGCACTCGAGTCATTGAACAAGTACCAGCATGACGTTGTCATAGTTCATTCCAATGAGAAGGACTTGAGGTGTGCCTCCATGGATTATATGAATCTCTCAGACTATGTGATCAAGGCAGGCATGAGCATAGCATTGAGTAGTATTCTGTCTTCACTAAGTATGATGTTATAATATGAGAAAAAAATTTTACTTCACTAATTGGCTTAGTTTTTGGTGTCATTCAAAGGGTGTCCAATATTTGCTGAACTGGGGAATATGAACAACAAACCATGCTGCTTCAACAGAAATGGACTGTATCTGTCCCCTCTAGGGTTTTGATTATTGGCAAACACATTGTCAAAACCCATAGTGCCTTTTTCAGGCAATGCCAGCCTGAAAAAACTACCAACATAATGAAACAGCCAAAGAAAAATATAAAGGTGCTACTGATCATACTAGGAGCCTGAGCAAGAAACTCCACACCCTACAAACTCTGAAACAAGCAAAGGTAACTATGAAGGTGTTACTAATCAATGCTAGGAGTCTGAGCAAGAAACTCCACATGCTACAAACCCTGAAACAAGCAAAGGTAACTATGAAGGTGTTACTGATCATACTAGGAGCCTGAGCAAGAAACTCCACTCCCTACAAATCCTGAAATAAGCAAAGGTAACTATGAAGGTGTTACTGATCATACTAGGAGCCTGAGCAAGAATCTCCACTCCCTACAAGCCCTGAAACAAGCAAAGGTAACTATGAAGGTGTTACTGATCATACTAGGAGCCTGAACAAGAAACTCCACACCCTACAAACCCTGAAACAAGCAAAGGTAACTTTGAAGGGGTTACAGATCATACTAGGAGCCTGAGCAAGAAACTCCACTCCCTACAAAGCCTGAAGCAAGCAAAGGTAACTATGAAGGTGTTACTGATCATACTAGGAGCCTGAGCAAGAAACTCCACACCCTACAAACCCTGAAACAAGCAAAGATAACTATGAAGGTGTTACTGATCATACTAGGAGCCTGAGCAAGAAACTCCACACCGTACGAACCCTGAAACAAGCAAAGGTAACTATGAAGGTGTTACTGATTTATGCTAGGAGCCTGAGCAAGAAACTCCACACCCTACAAATCCTGAAACAAGCAAAGGTAACTATGAAGGTGTTACTGATCATACTAGGAGCCTGAGCAAGAAACTCCACTCCCTACAAAGCCTGAAACAAGCAAAGGTAACTATGAAGGTGTTACTGATCATACTAGGAGCCTGAGCAAGAAACTCCACTCCCTACAAACCCTGAAACAAGGAAAGGTAACTATGAAGGTGTTACTGATTGATGCTAGGAGCCTGAGCAAGAAACTCCCTTCCCTACAAACCCTGAAACAAGCAAAGGCAACTATGAAGGTGTTATGATCATACTAGGAGCCTGAGCAAGAAACTCCACACCCTACGAACCCCGAAACAAGCAAAGGTAACTATGAAGGTGTTACTGATCATACTAGGAGCCTGAGCAAGAAACTCCACACCCTACAAACCCTGAAACAAGCAAAGATAACTATGAAGGTGTTACTAATCATACTAGGAGCCTGAGCAAGAAACTCCACACCGTACGAACCCTGAAACAAGCAAAGGTAACTATGAAGGTGTTACTGATTTATGCTAGGAGCCTGAGCAAGAAACTCCACACCCTACAAATCCTGAAACAAGCAAAGGTAACTATGAAGGTGTTACTGATCATACTAGGAGCCTGAGCAAGAAACTCCACTCCCTACAAAGCCTGAAACAAGCAAAGGTAACTATGAAGGTGTTACTGATCATACTAGGAGCCTGAGCAAGAAACTCCACTCCCTGCAAACCCTGAAACAAGAAAAGATAACTATGAAGGTGTTATTGATCGATGCTAGGAGCCTGAGCAAGAAACTCCACTCCCTACAAAGCCTGAAACAAGCAAAGGTAACTATGAAGGTGTTACTGATCATACTAGGAGCCTGAGCAAGAAACTCCACTCCCTGCAAACCCTGAAACAAGGAAAGGTAACTATGAAGGTGTTACTGATTGATGCTAGGAGCCTGAGCAAGAAACTCCCTTCCCTACAAACCCTGAAACATGCAAAGGCAACTATGAAGGTGTTATGATCATACTAGGAGCCTGAGCAAGAAACTCCACACCCTACGAACCCTGAAACAAGCAAAGGTAACTATGAAGGTGTTACTGATCATACTAGGAGCCTGAGCAAGAATCTCCACTCCCTACAAACCCTAAAAAAAGCAAAGGTAACTATGAAGGTGTTACTGATCATACTAGGAGCCTGAGCAAGAAACTCCACTCCCTACAAACCCTGAAACAAGAAAAGATAACTATGAAGGTGTTATTGATCGATGCTAGGAGCCTGAGCAAGAAACTCCCCTCCCTACAAACCCTGAAACAAGCAAAGGTAACTATGAAGGTGTTACTGATCATACTAGGAGCCTGAGCAAAAAACTCCGCACCGTACGAACCCTGAAACAAGCAAAGGTAACTATGAAGGTGTTACTGATTTATGCTAGGAGCCTGAGCAAGAAACTCCACCCCCTACAAAACCTGAAACAAGCAAAGGTAACTATGAAGGTGTTACTGATCATACTAGGAGCCTGAGCAAGAAACTCCACTCCCTACAAACCCTGAAACAAGCAAAGGTAACTATGAAGGTGTTACTGATTGATGCTAGGAGCCTGAGCAAGAGACTCCACTCCCTACAAACCTTCTCACCCTGCAAGACATTGGCATTTGTGCAATGAATGAGATATGGTTTAAAATAGCACTCCGGCTGTGCAGGGCCATAATGCCTTCCACACTTTTAGACCAGTTATTGTAAGGGAGGGGGAAAAAGGTGGAGGTGTCTCAGTTTGCATTCAGGAGAGACTCCAGGCTGGTAAAGCAGCATGATGCACTAGAGCTTCTTCATGTCCAAATAACCATCGAAAAGGTCCCAGACCATATATTAACTAGCTATAGAACTCCCTCTATGACAAAAAAAAATCCAAAATGCCTGTCTACAGGAACTAGAACCATTCACTATTACAGCCCAAACCATTTTTCTAGGTGATCTAAACTATCCAGCTATAGACTGGGAAACCTACACCACCATTTGTGCACAAGCACAGAGATTCCTGGACTTTGTCAATACAAATGCCCTGGAACAACTAGTCAGAGAACCCACTAGGGGAAATAACATCTTGGATGTTGTCCTTACTGATATGGGAGTACCTTGCACCATCCCTCATGTATCTTTATCAATTGTTAGGTCTGACCATAAAGTAGTCTCCTTCAAAAAATTAAACTGAGGTTAAATAATTCATACACACCTATATGGAAACAAGCCCATGAGCAGATTTACATAGAAATCAATTATAATCACATACAAGACAACTTAACAGTAATACCATCACCCCTTATATGGATGTTAAAAGATTATTTTTTAGGGAAAAGGAATAATATTAATAAATTGCCATCAAACTATGTAAGCTCTACACTTTCAGTGTTCAGAACATATATAAACAAAATACCAAATATTAATTCTTGGATTTTTCTTATTTTCCCTATAGCTTTTACACCAAATATTCTAGATACATTCCAAATATCTAAAATAAATATACTTAAAGAAGAAACATTACTCTTTTGGCATCAACCTATAGAGAAAGGGAAAATTCTAACAAAGGAACAGATAATTTATAATTATAATATAAATAAAGACAATTGGCTGTTTTTACAAAATCTATGGCATTTTCTTATAAATAAAATAGACCAAATGCAACCTTCAGTTAGACATGAATCTCCAAAACTCATTGAATACCTTATTCTTATCACAAAACAGCCTTATGAGGGTACAGGTTATTTGTCTAATATCTATAAAGTTGTTAAAAAAACAAAAAACTATCATGAAAAATCATACTGGGATTATTATACTTTAATAAACAACCATCCTCCAGTTGAAGAAGAAAAAAGTAATCTTCTAAAATCTTCCAAATTTTCTACATTATCAAAATACTGGCAATTATTCATTTGGAGATATCTACACAGAAGTTTCTATACACCACATAGGTTAGCCAAAATGTATTCTATTGAAGATCAATGTTGGAGATGCCATACCAAGATAAAAGCAGATTGGCAGCATGATTTTTATGAATGTATATGTCTCAATATGTACTGGAAATCCATTAACTATTTTTTTCAGACTGTTTATAATGATAATTTTCAATTAATAAAGTCTTTAATTTTATTAACTCTCCTATTCCAAACTGTGTACCAAAAAAAGACACTAAAATCCTATGGTCACTATTGGCAATTTCACATAAAATCATAACTATACACTGGAAAAATGAGGCTTCGCCTCCGTTCAAGGAATTTGAGACTTTAACAACAACAGTTGCTCACATGGAAATATTAACAGTGAAGAACAGAACTAAAAGATGTACTTCTTACTATTACTCTTGGATGAAAGTACTGGAAATACTCGAAAAGATTGAATAAGATATATCATCTTATGTTTCTAACTTTATATAATATAGAATTTCAATGTTATTTGCATAGACACCAATGTAAATAGTTAAATAATGGTTTGAAGCTAGTAATGTTTTAGAATTGTAAATATGTTATTTATCTTTATTTCATGTAATGTTTAAGACATCTTATTTGAAATAATAAAAAAATATTTAGTGAAAAAAATTAAACTGAAACCAGAGATCCCTTCCGTCCAAGGTACCTTTAGAAATGTCTTTGAGACAGACTATCTACTCCAAAGTGATACACTGGAAAGCATCAAATCTCCACCAAACCCAGTTAATTCCACTGAGTACACAGAAATGTATACCACCGCACTATACCTGCATGAAACCAGCTGCATACCCCAGAGAAACAAGTGAAGGGCAAATCCCAGGAATAAATACACATGGTGGAACCATAATATCAATAAACTTTATAATAAAAGGAAAATAATTTTGACCAAAAGAAGAGTAATTCTAAACATGTTATAGCCCTTGTTACTGAAATAAACAAAGAACTCAGGAGCTTAATGAAAGCTAATAACCCAAATGAATTGCAGTGGTGCAGGGCTGAACTAAAACACTGTCAGAAAAGCTGCACACAAAGGAATCCTCAGATCATCCGGAAAAGAAACAATTCCACCGATGAAAAAAATCACTAAGTCTAAAAAGAATTGTCATCCTTCTGGTTCACTGACTTCTTCAGAACTCTTTGAAATCAATTAAACATTAATTTTATATAAGTCCCCCAGTCTAATGCACTTCATCCATTTAAATAAAAAATATTTTGTTCTCATCTAGTCCTCATAAATTAAACATGTACATTCTAAAAGTAAAACTTTGCTTTTTACATTGAGTGTTTCATATCTTAATTTAACAACTGCCACATAGAAAAGCAGTACTGTGTATCATAAAGAACTTTTTCAAAGGTAATTATTCAAATTTTAGCTGCCTGCATTTTGAAAACTGTGCTATAGAACTACTCTTACTCAAGAGTAATTTATAGTGCCAAAGCAGTTCTCTATATCATAGGATCATAGGAGATTACTAGGCTAATGGCTCTGGGGCCCTTACAAACCTAGCCAAGAGTTTATCCCCAAAAGAGAAACCTCAATCAGCACCTGTCACCCCTGTCAATGAGGGACACAGGTGGAACCCCTGGGACAAATTTGTGATTGCCCATCCACTCATCAAGGTTGTGCTTGAAGAGGGTCAGTGACGTACTTTGTTTGACATCTATGGGTAGTCTATTCCAGAGATGGGGTAGCCTTTGGGAGACAAACCTATCTCTCCAGCAAGTTTTGTTAATGTCACATATTAGAGTTAAGCCTTTTGATCGGGTACTACTCGAGGAGTTAGACTTACGGATATGGAGCATCTCTAGTAGAGCAGGGTCTGAGATTGCCTTGTAGATGAGACACAGATCACCTCTGAGCAATCTGTATGATACAGAGTAGAGTGATAGTGATTTGAGCCTGTCCATATAGGATAGGTGTTGCAAGTCATGGATTCCCTTTGTGAGGTATTTCTGAGGCCTTTACAGTTGGTGCAGGTGTTTGGAGAGGTACATACCAAATGGGGCATTGTACTCAATTATTGGCCTAATGAGGGAAGAATACAGAGAGGTAATAACCTCCTTTTTTCTGGATGCAATCCCTTTACTTATGAGATGAACCAAGTAAAATACTTTACTGACTACTGTTGCTACATGATGGTCAAACGTGAGATTGTTGTCAACTTGTGTACCCAGGTCTCTCACCACAGGTTGTGTGCTCAGGGGGTTGCCGCTAATGTGGTAATCAGTAGGGGCCATGTGTTTGCTGAATGGTATGATAATACAATTTTTTGCATTTAACTTAAGGCCATGACTTTGGCACCAGTCATTTGTTGCTGTGAGACCCTCTTGAAGTATGTTAACATCATTTGGAGAGTCAATGACAGCACACAACTTACAGTCATTCACAAATTTGGTCATCCACAGGCCTCTTGTCTTTGCCTGGACTTCTGTGAAAAAGATGCTAAACAATAGGTGTCCCAGGACAGATCCTTGGGGGATACCACTAGTGACAGGTCTGCTGTTGGAGGTAGTAGTACCTATTTTGACCTTGAGGATCCTATTAGTAAGTCAGTTTGTCACTCACCTGATGAGAAAGGAATTTACACCAAGTTTTGTTAACTTTTTCATGATGCCCGAGTGGGGGATTGTGTCAAAGGCTTTGGCCAACTCAAGGTAACCTGTATGTACTGACTTTCCCTCATGCAGTACCTTGGTGGCAGTCTCAAAAAAGTCAACCAGGTTCAACAGGCAAGATCTGCCCTTGACGAATCCAAACTGGGTGAGGTCAAGTGTTTGGAGATTGCCTCTCTTTGTTTATGAGGTCCATAATAATATGCTCCATGGCCTTACAGATCAGACTTGTCAAGCTCTCTCCCTTCCATCTGTCCCTCAAGATATACCTGAAACGATCTCACCTCCAGCTTTCACACAAGACCAAGTACTAAAAGTGCTGTCAAAAGCTAAAAGTACTACATTTATGGGTCCTGATACTATCCATAGATGCATCTTTAATAGCATGAATCACAATTTAGCTACAGTCCTAACAATACTGTTCAAGCGAAGTGTCCATACAAGTTTTGTACCAAGCAAATGGAGAACAGCCACAGTTATTCTCCTGCATAAGGGTGGACCTTCCACAGATCCAGGATATTATGGATCCATAGTCTGACCAGCCTAATATGCAAAGCCATGGAAAGACTTACCATGGAATGAATCAATCAGGACATAAAAAAACCTCCAAACAATGGACCCATGTCAGTTTGGATTCATCAAGGGCATGTCATACTTACTCATCTAGGTGGATTTTTTTGAAGATGTCACCAAAGCAATGGATGAAGGCAAAACAGTACACACTGCATACCTTGACCTGGTCAAAGCTTTTGACAGAATTCCACACTCAGGCATAGCAGAAAAGTTAAATAAGCTGGGACTAAACCATTATGCCACCAGATGGATTGCCAGCTGGCTCACAGATAGGATGCAGATAATCAAAATAGGTGAAGGTACCTCCACAAAGACACCAGTAACTAGTGGAGTCCCCCAGGATTCTGTGCTGGGAACTCTCCTACTTGGCATTTACTTCTCTGAAGTAAAATCCAATACCTAAGGGCTCTGTCTGACTCCATTTACACATGAGTGCAAACTAGAAGCAGTCATTCAATCCCCAAATGACTTCATCCTGCAGGAAGGTTTGTGTCAAATAAATAACAAGAATCAAAATCATAGTCTGAACTAAGTGTCAAAAATGCATTATTGTATCCTCTGGGAAGTCCTCTATCCCAGGGAACTACCACACTGACTACGCACCTCTCCCAGGGAACTACCACACTGACTACGCACCTCTCCCAGGGAACTACCACATTGACTATACACCTCTCCCAGGGAACTACCACACTGACTATGCACCTCTCCCAGGGAACTACCACACTGACTATGCACCTCTCCCAGGGAACTACCACACTGAATATGCACCTCTCCCAGGGAACTACCACTCTGACTATGCACCTCTCCCAGGGAACTACCACACTGACTATGCACCTCTCCCAGGGAACTACCACACTGACTATGCACCTCTCCCAGGGAACTACCACACTGACTATGCACCTCTCCCAGGGAACTACCACACTGACTATGCACCTCTCCCAGGGAACTACCATACTGACTATGCACCTCTCCCAGGGAACTACCACAGTGACTATGCACCTCTCCCAGGGAACTACCACATTGACTATGCACCTCTCCCAGGGAACTACCACACTGACTATGCACCTCTCCCAGGGAACTACCACACTGACTATGCACCTCTCCCAGGGAACTACCACATTGACTATGCACCTCTCCCAGGGAACTACCACATTGACTATGCACCTCTCCCAGGGAACTACCATACTGACTATGCACCTCTCCCAGGGAACTACCACAGTGACTATGCACCTCTCCCAGAGAACTACCACATTGACTATGCACCTCTTCCAGGGAACTACCACACTGACTATGCACCTCTCCCAGGGAACTACCACATTGACTATGCACCTCTCACAGGGAACTACCACACTGACTATGCACCTCTCCCAGGGAACTACCACATTGACTATGCACCTCTCCCAGGGAACTACCACATTGACTATGCACCTCTCCCAGGGAACTACCACACTGACTATGCACCTCTCCCAGGGAACTACCACATTGACTATGCACCTCTCTCAGGGAACTACCACATTGACTATGCACCTCTCCCAGGGAACTACCACATTGACTATACACCTCTCCCAATGAACTACCACATTGACTATGCACCTCTCCCAGGGAACTACCACACTGACTATGCACCTCTCCCAGGGAACTACCACACTGACTATGCACCTCTCCCAGGGAACTACCACATTGACTATACACCTCTCCCAGGGAACTACCACATTGACTATGCACCTCTCCCAGGGAACTACCACATTGACTATGCACCTCTCCCAGGGAACTACCACACTGACTCTGCACCTCTCCCAGGGAACTATCACATTGGCTATGCACATCTCCCAGGGAACTACCACATTGACTATACACCTCTAAGAGTTGACCTACTTGTTCGGTATTTTGGGAAATTATGTGGACAGTGACTAACTTGTGTCTATTATTGTAAGAAAGTCCTTCTATGTTGCTCAGCTTATAAACAAAGGGATCGTGTCTAGATCTAGGGATGTCATTGTCCCCCCTTTACTCTGCCCTCATTAGGCCAGTCATTGAACATGATGCCCCCTTTGGCGTGTACCTGTCCAGACACATGGAAAAAATGGAATGCTCACAGAAATACCTTAGTAAAAAGATAAAAGGCCTAAACAACATGTGCTACATGGAATGACTCAAAGCCCTGTCACTATACTTGATATCCTAAGAGGTGTCCTGTGTCTGGTATACAAGGCATCCTCTGACCCATTACTGATGGATTTACTGCATAACAGCAAGTCAAATGGTATTAGAAATACTCAGTCTAGGGATCTAAACCTCTTCTACAGCATCAACAGAACGGTTTGGAGAGACAGGTATATTCCATAGAGGAAGCCACTGCTGTGGAATAGACTCTCCAGCAACATAAAACAAAGCTCATCCCTGTCCATTTTCAAATACATCTCATGTCTATTGATGGGAAACAAATACTTTACCCCAGGACTGCCCCCTCTACTACTAATAGACAGATGCAACTCCTAAATTCTTTATTCCATGCATGGGTCCCCCGTAATTATCTATGGTGTGATCTTGGTTATTCTCATTAGGAATAATATATAATTATTGACCATGGGAAGGATAAGGCCAATCTGTAACCAAATGGGATAGGTTACTTTGCATACAAAAATGGATTTTGGCAAGGCTTAAAATGTTCCACAAGGGGGCAGTAGCCTAGTACTTACCTGTGAACCTATGCATTTTATAAGATCAAGACCAGAAACTGTAAAACCCAGAAGTTTGAATGAATAGATAACACACACAATACCTGCTCCCCAGTGTGAGGTCTCATCCCCTACTAATTTTAAATATATATATATATATATATATATATATATATATATATTATACATAAATATATATATATATATATATATATATATATATATATATATATATATATATATATATATATATAAAGAGAGAGAGAGAGAGTACTCATGGATTACTCCACAATGTGGAATGGAGCAAAACCCAATCCCCATTGTACCACAGTCCAGCATAATGATGGTCCATTCCTTTCAAGCTTATTGGCTTTCGGGTTTCTGGTCTTCATCATCTAATGTTCACTCATCTAAGCATTCACAGTACTGACAGGTATCCATATAGGGGTGACAGTGGATGATAATCTTACAGACAACTTGTATATACAAAATTGCATAAGAAAAACTCATCAAAACTAGGGATGCTTTACAGAGCCAAAAACCTTCTCACCAATGCAACTAAAACTACACTTGCCACTACTTATCTCTTCTTCACTATTCTTTATGGAGCTCCCATCCTTACTAACCTCCAGGCTTTACAAAAATTGAAACATAAATAATGCTATAACAAAGTTGTTAAATTTGCAGCAAATACTCCTTTCAGAACCCACCACTGTATACCACTTAAAAGCCGTAATTGGTTAGAACTTCAGTATCAATTAACATATACACACCTTCTTACCACCTATAAAATTATCCAGCATCCATCTACCTGTCCAGCACAAAAAAAAATATTCTACACAACTATGTTCCCAATCGGTTATTGCAATCCAGTGACCAAAAATTCCTGTCTATTTGCGATACAAACCTAGCAAATCTGCTGGGCATTGTCTGTACTCGTACAAGACTGATAAGACCTGGAACTCCTTACCTGCATCCATCAGATCTGTTCCTTCCCTCCAATTTTTCAAAACCACTCTGAAAGACTTCCTAACTAAAATTGGTCTCTGTTCTTGATCAAAACCAGAATAAACTATATCCCTAAATTTGAACAAGTGCCTTTTCATTCCTTCTACCTCCCTTCTTCACCTACTTCATTACTGTTGTCTAACACTCTTTCCTGACTTTTTCTCTAAATATACCATAAGCCTATATTTTCCTTTCTTTATATTGCAATCCCTATTTGTATTAGACTCATTTACCTTTAATTTCTGTACGAATTTTCTGAAATTTATCTAAATATTAAATAATTGTCATATGCAGTGTTTAGGTTCTTTTTTTTAAAAAAACAATTTTATTGATTTTAAGTAGATATATATAGACATTCACAAGGTCTTTTAACACAAAAAAATTGCAATTCAAAAGGTGCTCACATACGGTCTATATTAGAACATCGAAGTTTCAGAACTTCGAATGTTAATTGATGCTGAAAATAGTGAAGTTGCAGAAAACCAAATTTTTTCCTAGGGAAAGAATATGGTTGTCCATTCTTGTCGCTTTGCTATTTTCAGCACTGTGGTGGAAAGTTACGGGTCAGGTTCAGGTAAGTGTGCGATCGTGTGGACGTGAGGGTTAGGCAGATTAGGTGAGTTAGGGCGCGGGTGAGATAAGTGTGCAAATGTGTGGACGTGAGGGTTAGGGCAGGGTAGGTGAGTTAGGGTTAGGGCGCGGGTGAGGTGTGTGTGTGATAGTGATGGACCTTAGGGTTAAGGTTTGGCTTAAGGTAAGTGGGTAGATAGTGGTGAATGTACAGTTTAGTGTAGGGTTAGATGTAAGATTTTAGGTGTATGTGTGTGGATTGCTGTTTGTTTGGTGTGCTTGTGTTGTGTGTATGTGTTTTGGAACAGCAAATTTCTTCCCTAGGAAAAAATTTGCTGTTCTGCATGTTCGATGTTTTTAGCGTTCGCTGAATAGCGGTCGATATTAGAACATTCGAAGTTCTGAAACTTCGATGTTCTAATATAGATCCTTCACATAGACATTCAAATAACAATATTTAACAAATAACAAAATGAAATTACTAAAACTATTTACAAAGACATCCATTGATTATTATTGTAATGATTAGTATTTGATTTTTCCATATATATATATAACACATAAAGAGGCTGAAATTTAATTTATATGATATCATCAATCTCTTTTTAACAAATTCTGTAAATTGACCCATAAATGATAGTTATACATTTTTTGTAGTTGTTCTCGATGTCATAGTTGCACTCTGTAATTGGCATTAGAATTTTCTTAAAATCATTATAAGATGGAGAGGATTCAGATATCTAATTCCTTGTTACAGTTTTCATGGCCACTGCCAGTATTGCCCAGAGTAAGGAAAGTTTAACATTTTTTATACAGCAAGGTATGGGTGTATTGGTGAGTATTAAAGAATTGGTCAAAGTGAAATTTTCTGTGAATATTGCTTGTAGAAGTTCATTGATACTTTCCCAAAATAAACTTATTGCAGGGCAATCATAAAACATATGGGTCCAGTCAATGTTTATATTAGACTTACATCTGTTACATATGTTTTGTTTTCCATTAATTTTGTTCATTAGTTGAGGGGTGTAGAAAGATCTATATAAAAATCTCCAGGAATATATCTTCCATTTAAGTGAAAGTGTTGTTTTCCCTGCAGATTCTAATATATTTGTTTTATCTAGATTCCTTGGAAGTGTGTTATTTGTTATATAATAGAAGTTCCAGAAATTAGCTGGACAACAATATGTTTCTTCTCTAATAAGTCTGTATATAAATGATATTTTGTCTGAATAAGTTTGTTTATGTTGGATAATTGAATTTAAAAAAGCTAGTAGCATGCTAGTTTCATGTTTGTTAGCTGGAGTAATCAGGTCTATCTTATTTTGCAAAGTGTTTAGATTCTTATAGGTTCATAGGTTCATAGGTAGGTACTAGGCTATCGGCCCAACGGCCTATGTAAGGCTAGCCAGCAAGGTTCCATAGCTTACGCCACCCAAGAAAGTTATTTTCCTGTGCCACTGTCCAGCAGAGACCCAAAAGTGATCCCCGGGGTGTACTTCCTATTTCCCATCCAGTCATCAAAATTTTTCTTAAAGAGTGCTAATGAAGAAATTCTTAACCAATGTTTTTATATTATGTCTAATTTATTATAATTATTTAAACTGGAGATGTTTTGTTTTATTTTTGAAGATTGTAAAATTATTATTCTTAAAATGTTTTATAATAATTTGGAGCTTTTCTCCCCAGGCCTCTGCTGAAAATAGGCTTCTACCCAGTCGGACTGTCCCGGTAATCAAACAAATGTCAATGCATCAAAACTGAAGTCATTGATGCCAGCATTCCAAAAGTCA
>NC_056749.1:81991748-82014248 GCF_019279795.1 Protopterus annectens
TTCTTGAAGGTCACCATATTACATCTACATCATATACATTGTTTGAGGTTGAGATGATGATAAAACAGATTTAAATGTTGATCTCTTGTACCCTAATGTGTGCATTTTCATTTTTCTTTCTCCTTCATCTTTCTCCCAGTCTAGCCCACACAGACAGGAGCTCAACAACTACTTAGCAACGTGAGCACAAACAGCTGTCCTAACTGGGGGTTTAATTCCTCGTTGAGTTCATGAAGCACACAGCCGGGGACCCCATCCGGTCCCATGGATGCTGTGTTTTTCAGAGAGAGCAGTTCTCACCTGGGCGTTAGAGATGTTTGGGGGCTACAATCCTCTGGTATAGATATCTCTCCTTTGGGGAGGGAGTTGGCACTGAACCTGTCTGCCAGTATATTGGCAATGTCTGTAGGTTCAGTAATTTTCACATCATTTTGAACTAATTCTGAGCATATCTGGGAGTTTCCTCCCAGGTTTCTAACATAGCTAAAGAAGGCCTTATGATTGTCTTTTGAGTCCTTAGCGATTTTTCTCTCAAAATTTGCCTTGGATGATTTTATGAGAGCTCTTAGTTTTTTACTTATAATGATCAAAGGTGTCTTACCTTTTAAGGATTTTGCTCTATCTTGTAGTAGCTTCCTCCTTTTGTTGTAGAGCTTGTTTATGGCTGGGGTCCACGAAGGCATTTGTAAGTGATTCAGCGGCTTGAGTAATGTTTACCGCCGGCTCGGGGGCCTTAAAAGAGACCACACTAGTCTTTAGAAGTGTGAAGTCGGCTTTTGAGAAGTTCTTCACTGGGGTCTTTTTTATCTCAGGTGGGGGTGGGATGAGGACCTCCAGTGAGATTAGTTTATGATCTGATCTCACCAGTGAGGGGTATACTTTCGGTGTTGAACATTGTGATCCCATGTTCGTGATGATGAGGTCAAGTATGTTTTCACCTCTTGTGGGGATGGTGACTAGTTGTTCCATGGCATTTGAGTTTATGAATTCCAGGAACCTTTGGGCTAGAGTGTTTGGGCTTGAGTAGTGATCCCAGTCTATATTAGGGTAGTTGAAGTCACCTAGTATGATGGTGTTTGGAGATACATTTATCCCCTCCAGTGTTTTCAGAAAAGCTATGTGAGTTTCCTGAGTTTGAGAGGGTGGCCTGTAACATGCTACAAATTGCAGAGCAGTTTTGCCTATGGTTAATTGCACCTGGATGGTCTCCGATGCATCGTGGCGTTGCCACCAACCTTGAGGTGTGAGTGTCCTTGATGAATATGGACACCCTCCTTTCTTGGTGTTGTCCGGATTTTGGGGCCCGAACGCATGGTATGAGGTAAAACCTGATAGTGCTGGGGTGCTCTCAGGAGCCTTGAACCAGGTTTCAGTCACAGCACAGACATCGATGTTCTCCATACTGAGAAGGGCCTCGAGTGCGTGCATCTTGAGGTTGAGACTTCTGGCATTGAGCAGCATTACCCTTAGTTTTTTCCTTTTTGTGTTCTAGGGTGGTAGGATTAGAATTTGAGCCTTGCCTAAAAAAGGCACTATGGGGGTGGCAAGCGCCTTTGCCAATATCCGGAAGTCCAGGTGTGACAGGTGCAAGCCATCCCTTGGCAGCGTGGCTTGTCCAGCATGTCATCCCAGGCAGACAGACATTGGATCCCCTTTGAATGACACCAGAGTTTAAGCCAATTATTAAAGCTGATCATCTTATCTCTGTATTGCGGCATCATTCTTGGTGAAGGTAGGATACTGCTCAAGGTCAGGGTCATACCTGCCTGGGCTACATAATTAGAGAGCTCCTCAATGTCTCTTTTCATGTAGTCCAAGGAGGTACGTCTCAGGTCGTTTACACCAGCGTGGACAATGACTGAGTCGTACTTGTACCTGCTGTTGAGAGACCTGAGTGCTTGCGTTATGTGGCGGATTCTAGCGCCCGACAGGCAGTGGAGTGGGGGGGGCTAACCTTAACCCTGTCCCTTACCCTTCAAAAACGTTTTCTGTAGCATCACTGATATAGACATCTTAGATAAAGACACAACACACACACACAAACACACGCACACACACGCACAGAAATTACATTTTATATCCCCACACACACACACACACACACACACACACACACACACACACACACACACACACACACACACACACACACACATGCACAGAAATTACACTTTATATCCCCCCCCCACACACACACACACACACACACACACACACATGCACATAAATTACACTTTATATCCACACACACACACACACACACACACACACACACACACACACACACACACACACACACACAGAAATTACACTTTATACCACACACACACACACACACACACACACACACACACACACACACACACATGCACAGAAATTACACTTTATATCCTTGCGTAACCCTTCCATAGCCCTAACCCACCTATACTCAAAGCGCAACTAAAAACATGCTGGCTATGCCCTTGCAACTCCCAGTCTAATATCATCCACCCCATCCAACCACTACCTTTCTTTCCACTCCACTAACTACCTTGATTATAGCAAGCTCAGATGCTCATAAGCCAGTACTTATTATACAGCACGAACTTCTTCTTCTTGTAACATTTGTTAATGTCTGGTATGCACTTCACAGATAAAGATTCTAGTTGTCTACTGATATACTATGTTCTTCATCTGTAAATATGTTGTAAGTAATTGCTATATAAATTGTTAATCACTATGTAATCCAATGTAAATACTGTCTGTTCATTTTAACTGTGGAGCTTTTCCTCCCTGGGCCACCGCTGAAAATGGACCTACGTCCAGTCGGACACTCCCGGTCAACAAATTTAAATAAATAAATAAATAAATAAATAAAATAAATACTCGCACAATCAACTGTATTTCACAGTCATTCCCTCTGTTGAGCAGCAGATGATTAGATGTACTGAATAACACCCATATAAGTGTGTGTGTGTGTGTGTGTGTGTGTGTGTGTGTGTGTGTGTGTGTGTGTGTGTGTGTGTGTGTGTGTGTGTGTGTGTGTGTGTGTGTGTGTGTGTGTGTGTGTGTGAGAGTGTGTGTGTGAGACAGTAGCTGTCAAAAAAATTAAAGCTATAAATTGCTAACAAGATTCATTCAGGTTTTTTTCTTTCAGTCTCACTTTATGGGCCATGCAGCTCTTTGTTAGTTACTTGACCTTTATTTTCTCTCCTTTTACTCTAGCTTATCCATTTCCCTTCCTTCTAGAGCAATACAAGCTGAAAATACTCTTGTCTATAGCTCCCAAATTAATTTTGCCTCTCCCACATTAACCCTACCACCTGACATAATCATCTGAAGGCTTAGCGCACGTTCAAGGCTTCTAGTACTGTGGTGTTGCTGGCCAAGGCTACAGAAATTGGCATATTTGTGAGATAATATGTACCTGTGAACCGGAACAGTATAGCTGAGTTGGCATACTTTTAACCTGTGGTGTATTTTACTTAGTTAATAAATGAGTGAAGAGATTTGTGATGCACAAAGTGAAAACTGTTTCATCCCTGGGGAGAATGTAGGTGCATTTTGAAGAAAGAAAAAAAGGAGAACTAAGCCCTGTTTATAATGCAATCTGTGTTTCTTTTTTTGCAACTTCACAAACAACAATAGTGCGGTTTTCTTTAAGACACATGGTGCTTTGCTGTTGTCACTTGCAATGCATTCTGTTAGGGAATCAGGCTCATTTAACTCATTTTTTCCTTTACAAAAGGTGACACTCTGTGCTACGTGAAATATGTCATGGCAAAGAGGGTCAAAATGCCTCATTAAATATGACTTTGTAAAACAATAATAAAGAGGAAGGGTCTGTCACATCAATGAAATTATATATACCAGAACTAATAGGACATCCTAGAGTGTGGCCTCTCTGCTCAGGGCTCCTGTGTTTCATTTCTGTAGCCGCACTGCCTGGCACGAAGATTAGCACTATGTTTTTATTTGCATCGTAAACTCTTATTAACTTTCAACAAAGAAGATAAGACAAAAACTAACTCTGTGTATATTGTAAGCTGCATTGTAAGTTTATTTACTTAAAGTACAGATAATATGCATATATCATCTGTAGCACACAGGATTAATGTAAATGGCATAACAAAAAAAAACTTGTACAATTAATTCCCTAAAATGCAGAAATGCAATTCTAGAACTACTAGAAATTTAACTTTTATAACTTTTGGTAGCTGCACACTTTTACATTAATGATTTTGCTTCTTGGGTTCACTTTCTGCTTCTGCCAAAATCAGTTTGCTTCATAGGTCATCCTCAGGACTATAAGTGCATTTCTTGAAGGTCACCATATTACATCTACATCATATACATTGTTTGAGGTTGAGATGATGATAAAACAGATTTAAATGTTGATCTCTTGTACCCTAATGTGTGCATTTTCATTTTTCTTTCTCCTTCATCTTTCTCCCAGTCTAGCCCACACAGACAGGAGCTCAACAATCAGTGTCAGCTTCCCTGGTGTAATGCGAGCTTAAGATAAATAAATACTAGGAAGAACACTTTGACAGTGCTATCACAGCAGTATAGCTCTCATCTTTTATCTCCTTTTACATCTAATTTCCCATCGAGAGCAGGTTCTGTAAGTATCTTGAGTAATTCTCTTTCATATAGTAAGAGAGTGTGAGAATGGCATAGTATAAAGCACTCCAAAGGATGCTGTTTCTTTTGAAGTAAAAAAATGTATTTGCCATTTCACGCTTAGCCCCCTCCTCCAACTCTGGGAGGGCACAGAAAGTCAATGGTACAAACTTAGCCCCATCTGCCAACTTTGAAAGGGCACATATAGTTAACGGTACAAGCTTAGCCCCCTCCTTCAGATCTGGGAGGGCAAAGGTAGTTAATGGTACAAGCTTAGCCCCCTCCTCCAACTCTGGGAGGGCACAGGTGGTTCATGGTACAAGCTTAGTCCCCTCCTCCAGTTCCAGGAGGACACATGTGGTTAATAGTACAGGCTTTGCCCCCTTCTCCAGCCCTGGGAGGGCACAGGTGGTTAATGGTACAAGCTTAGCCCCCTCCTCCAACTCTGGCAGGGCACAGATGGTTAATGGTCTAAGCTTGGCCCCCTCTTTCAGCTCTGGGAGGGCACAGGTAGTTAATGGTACAAGTTTAGCTCCCTCCTCCAGCTCTGGGAGGGCACAGATGGTTAATGGTGCAAGCTTAGCCCCCTTCTCCAGCTCTGGGAGGACATAGATGGTTAAGCTTATCCCCTCCTCCAGCTCTGGGAGGGCACAGATGGTTATTGGCACATGCTTAGCTCCCTCCTCCAGCTCTGAGAGAGCACAGATGATTAATGATTCAAGCTTAGCCCCCTCCTCCAACTCTGGTTGGGCAAAGATGGTTAATGGTACAAGCTTAGCCCCCTCTTCCAACTCTGTGAGGGCACAGGTTGTTAATGGTATTGTGGGAAGGATATACTGGGTATGAGAAACAGGCACATTATTTTATTGTGTCCTGAGTTCACCTACATGACAGCGGGTTGTGACGTTACCAACGTGAGTTGTGTCAAGCTAGTCTGTAGACTAGGGCCTTTAAGCTATCTGATTAAATGGTAAGGGATGCTCTTCTGTTTCTCCCTTTTAGGATCTGTCAGAAGAAGATATGCTCTGAGTACATCTTTCCACTGCAATAATGTAAAGTAAAGGAGAGAGAACTCTCAGAGGAAACCAGCAGAGGTGCTGGAGGGTAAAGCTAAATCTTATGAAACAGAGGGTCAAACAAAGTTGAAAAACTATAATACCAACAAAAGTTGAACAGGCACAGGATAAACAATATTCTGACGTAATGTTTTTCCTTAGAAGGTGAAGGCAGGATGAAGACACCGGATTTATGTAGAGAGGAAATGTTTTTCGTCGCACACTAATAAATAGCAAATACTGCCTGATTACACATAACAAAAAGTATTTTTAGGACAGTGCAGTGTAATGAGGTAATGACATTTTGCTGTTAAGGGATACTAGAATAATCATCTTTCACCAATTAAAGTAGTAATTGTATTAGTAACTGAAGAATTCTTATTCTTCATGTGTGATCTGATCAATATTTGCAGAAGATAATAAACTAGAGGGATTTTTGTCTATATATGCTGATTTATTTGTTGTTTTCCATAAAAGCTTCTTTTCTTGCCCTTTATCTTTCATTTTGTTGTTGTCACTTCCTCTGTACTGCATTCGTATCTGTCAGACATATCCCGTCCATGACCTACCACCACTTCAGCTTTTGCTACTGACAGCACCCCACCCCCACACCACTGAAGATTGGCTCCTGCTTGTATATATGGAACAAGGGAATAGAGCTGAAGATAAGGCAGGATAAACAGCTTTTTGTGTGCTGACTGGGGAGGGTAATGGTAGTGCTGCTGGTTCCAAAAAAAAAAAAGGAATATTTGAAACTATAACTCAATTAGAGATTAGGGGAAAAACTTGTTAATATGAAAATTAAAACATAATTGTTTATACAACTTGCTACAAATTATTTTATTTATTATTATTAGTAATTAGTTCCTATCCTTCAGTCACTTTCTCTACACACTATGTATGCTCCACCATGGCTGTATAGGTTTTCATCAGGTTTGCTGGTTTACTTCACACATCAACACAAGCAGGTTGAATTAGCTGCCAAAAAAACTGTATATATAAGTTCATCAATTTCTGCCAAGTTATTGGCCTTGAAAAAGAGTTTCGGTTATGCACAAGTAATATGGTAATTGAAGGAAGAATCTGGTGATGTCCTTACATTCACTGCTGTAGTATTCTTTAATGATATGGGATTTCTTGCCATGGAAGCCCAACATCCAGCCAGTCTTACGAAGACTTCTAAATTTAAAAGGTATACTGAATGTCACGATATGCTCCCTGCATAATGTAGGACATAAAGGTAATGTTCAGGCTTACCAAAAACAAAACTTCTTTGCCGCCTGTCTGTATCTTTTACACCATCCATCTGTTTTCTTGCATCCGTCTTCTGCCATTTGAAAGCAGTTTTGTTCTCCAGTGACTTCCTACACCTGTTTGCTGTTTTGCAAGATAAGTGCCCCATTGGGAATTTTGTTTTTTCTCATTTTTTGTGTACTTTGAGATTAATGCCATCCAGGAAGGGTAAATGCCAGTGTGGGAAACAGAGTCCTCATAGAGACTACCACGATAAGTGTTTTTTTTTTTTGCTTAGGTGCTTCTCATGATCATACGTGTTGTTTTATTTGTCAGGAGTTTTTTCAAAAAACCCTTTGCAGTAGACTTACTTCCCTTTCCTTGTATCTTAAGAACCAGTGTCTTAAGCTACTCACTAAGGATACTATGGAAAGAATCTCCCATCTTGAGGGTCAGCCATTGGGGAAGAGGAAAGTGAAAAAAGTATGACCGGAATCTTCTGCTGTCCAGCCTCTGCCAGGTGTTTCTGCAGAGGTAGTTATGAACCTGGAGGCTCGCCTGTACGTGTTGTCAGATTTCTCTGCTGCAACTGGTGAGGATCTGGCTGGCTGCACATCTGGAGAGGGTTTGCAGTCATCCATCTCAGATGTTCAGAGGGAACCATGGTTGATTCTTTCTGAGAAGCTTTTAGTTGAGGAAGAAGTTCCTGCTATGGTTCTCAACTGTCGTCCTGGATATGAGCCTTTTCTGGATGTTCCCTTAAAAAGAAACAAAAAATTAAACATGCTTCTTCTGCTTCAAGGGATCCACAAAGTGAGTGTCAGGCTTTTACTCAGGGGTTATTTTCTGCCTTAATGTTCATAAAGCCTCCTCATGGGGTTTCAGTTCCTGCTCCTCCTTGGTCTTCTACTCCCCTTAAAAGGCCTAGAGACCAGGATTCTTCTGAGGATGAGTCGGATTCAGATAATGAATCTCTGACTTATTCTACTCAAATTCCTTCTCCTTTGGACTATGGATCAAATGAGGAGGAATATATTAGTTCCTTTGGAGAAAATTTCCTTTGAGGATACACTCTCTAGGATGATGGAATTTTTTAAGTGGGATTGTACTCAGGTCTCTGATATCCATAAGAGGTACTATGCGTTGTTGCAATTGGAAACTCCTAAACCTGCAACTATTCCTCCTGTCTTGGCTGTTTTAATGGATGCTTTTTCCAATGCCTCTCAGGCATGTGATTCCTTTTCCCCTGATCCCAAGAAGCCTAATAGGTTTTATAGCGTTCCTGATAGTTGTTCTTTTTTATATAAATTTCCTGCTGCTGACCCCTTGATAGTGTCCACAGCCTCTGATAAGACATCTCAATTGCTTCCTTCACCCAGGTTATTGCCTTCTGCCAAGGACAGCAGAAATATGGACAGGCTGGGAAAAAAGATTTGCACTTCTGCTACCCTACCTTTTAGGGCTATTAATTATCAGACCCATATGTCTAGTATGTGATGGCTATGGTTTCTCTGGCCTGTCAACTTATTTCTGATTTTCCAGACTCTCAGGGTAAAACTTCTGTTCTTTCCTTGCTAGGGACTTCCTTTCAAGTCATTTGTCATTCTATTAAATGCAGTTATGATGCAGCAGATCCCTCTTCTAGGTCTGCTGGTTTTTGTTCAGTGATGAGGAGCTATTCTTGGCTTAGGCTTCAACCTCTACCTGATATTATTAAAGCTAAGTTGATCTTCTGGATTCTAAACTTTTGTTTGGGGAAGCTGCTGCTGGTTTGTTTAAGTTCCTTCAGGATAAGGGTAAGGCCTTACAGGAACTTAAACATCTGTTTGTTTCTCCTGTGCCTAAATTTCAGAAAAACTACCCCGCTAAGCCTGCCTTTGTTTGTAGGCAGTCCACCCTTCTACTAAAGTTAAGAAGAGTGGCAAACAAACTCCTCCTATTAAGGCTACTCAAATTTCAGGGACTACGAAGCCTTCCTTTCTGGACAAACCAGGTGCTGTGTGACTATCCGTCCCTTCCCAGCCACATTCCTCTTTCACTTCACGTTTCTCTTTCTTCTCTGGTTTGGCTTCAGATCACTCAGGATTCTTGGGTTTTGTCAATCATTTGTCAAGGGTACTTCATGATTTTGAAATCTAACCTTCCTTTTATTGGCATTCCTCAGCCTTCTTGGGAACATCTTCTCTTTTTACAAGAGGTTATTCAAGATCTCTTGTCTCATGGTACTATTCAAGAGGTGCCTGTGTCCCAAATGGATAAAGGATTCTACTCCAGACTGTTTCTAGTGCACAGAAAAAAAATAGCTCTTGGAGACCAATTCTAGACCTCTCTCATCTAAACACTTTTCTAAAGTTATCTTGCTTTCGGATATTGTCCCTTCAGATTCTTTTTCCTCTCTTGCTCCCTCAGGCCTTTATGGTGTCTCTGGATCTCAAGGATGCTTATCTCCATATTCCAGTTCATCCTCTTTTCAAGACGTTTTTGCATTTCTCTGTTGCTTCCTGGGATTTTCAGTTCTCTGCTTTGCCCTTTTGGCCTTTCTACTGCCCCAAGGGTGCTCACCAAATGCCTTGCTCCTGTGATTGCCTTTTGCAGACTTCAAGGGATCAACATATTTGCTTACTTGGAATACCTGTTGATTCAGGCTTCTTCACCAGAGACCCTTTTTCAAACCTTACTTTTGCCGTATCCCTTCTTCAGAGCTGGGGGTTCAGTGTGAATTTCAAAACGTCTTCTTTTACTCCTTCTCAGAATCCTGTTTTCTAGGCTGTAGGATTCAGATGGTGCCAGTGCTTTCACCCCTGCCCCTTCAAATGCCTTAAATCTCATTTCTATCTTTCATATTCTTCTTCCTCTGGTTTCCATTACTGCCGGGGAGTTTCTGAGAGTCCTGGGTTTCATAGCTCCCTCTGGCCAAACTTCATATCAGAAAGTTTTAGTGGTTTCTGAAGTCATTGTGCCTTCACCATTCTCATCCTCTAGAAGTTGTAGTTCCTCTTCCTCCTTGCTTCAGACAGAAACTTTTCTGGCAGATTCAGCAGTTGTCTCTGAATCCAGTGATTCCTTTTCATCCCCCTCTTCCCTCTCAGGAATTGTTCACTGATGCCTCAGACATGGAATGGGGGGCAATTTTGGTTCCTTAAAGGTACAGAGGGTGTGGTTGCTTCATCAGCAGAAGGAGCACATCAGTGTCAGAGTGATGACAGCCCTTCTTTTGGCTCTTCAGGCCTCTCAGTCTCTCTTTTCTCCAGGCCCTCTCAAGGTATTCACAGACACTACCACAGTGATGTGGTATATCAACAAGCAGGGCGGAACAAGAACTTATCTTCTTAGCCATTTGGCACTTCTTGTATGGGATCTTGCTGTCAAGTGTCAAGTGACTCTCCAAGCAGTTTATATCCCTTCTGGTCAGAACATTGTAGCAGACACTCTGAACAGGCCCTGAACTCAATCCCATGAATGGATGCTTCACAAGGGATGCATTTCTGGACATTATCCACCAGTGGGGTACTCCTCAAATGGATCTTTTTGCCTCCCCTCTGAACAGACAACTTCCTCTGTTTTGTGCCAGAGTCCCAGGTCCTCTGGTATTGAAGGTGGATGCCCTCTTATGCTCTTGGAAGGAGACCTATGACTAGGAAATCCTACTTATCCACATGGAAGAGGTTTTCTTATGCTCTTGGAAGGGGATGTTTCTTTATGCATTCTCTCCCCTTCCTCTCATTCCAAAAATCCTGTTCAAAATCCAACACGATGCTCCCAAATCTTGTTGGTGACTCCCTTTTGGCCACAACAGCACTGGCTCCCTCTTCTTCTGCATTTAGCCAGGGGCAATCATCACAATCTGACATGGCTTAGTGGCAAATCACTTTGGCTATGGTGTGCAGGGTCCTGGGTTCAAAACTTGCAAAGGCTGTTTATCTCATTAGTAAGGGCTTTTCATCCAGAAAAAGGAGGTCATTGTCCCACTGTACTCATCCTTCATTAGACCCATTATAGAATACAATGCCCCATTTGGTATGTACCTCTCAAGATATCTGCAACAACTGGAAAGGCCACAGAAATACCTCATTAAAGAATCACATGCCTAAAACTGATGCCCTATGCTGACCACCTTAAAAAGCTCCAGCTATACTCTGCCGCATATCGTCTACTCAGAGGCAATCTCTGCTTAACATACAAGGCCATGTCAAACCCAGAGCTGTTGGACATGCTACACTTAAAGAAATCCCAATCCCTCAGAGCCACACACTTCAGGAATATAAATCTTGTCATCACAATAAACAAAACATGCTGGAGGGATAGGTTCCTGACCCAGAGACTCCTCAAACTCTGGTACAGTCTGCCCATACATGTCAAGCAGAGTGCCTATTTGGCCCTCTTCAAAAGGAACCTTGATGATTGGATGGAAGAAAGGAAATTCACCCCAGGGATCATGTCAGTCACCCTGCTAGACAGGGGTCCAGGGAAGTAAATAGTGTGGGAAGAAATAGCCAGGGAATTGTTATGGCTAGGCTTATATAGGCCCTACAGCCGATAGCTTAGTACCAACCTATAAACCTATAAACAAGTTCCCTCACAGCATGGATCTAATCACAGAAGACAAGGGATCACTTATCCATCCTCACCTGTCCATGCTTCAACTGACACTGTGGGTGATAGGATTTTGATTCCTCATAGACACCTTTTTTTCTGAGGACTTGCTACAAGTCCTGCAGGAGGCTAGGAGACCTATGACTAGGAAATCCTACTTATCCACATGAAAGAGGTTTTCTTTATGGTGTTTCTCTCATAACCTGGACCCACTTACTGTGGATGCTCCTTTGGTTCTCTCTTATTTGTGTGAGTTGCTCAATGCTGGTTTGGCCTACTCTTCTATCAAAGCCCACCTATCAGCTATCCCTGCTTGTCTTCGTTTTTCTACTCCTTTAGCTGCTAGATTTGAGGTGAGACAATTTCTTAAAGGCATCCTTAATATTAGACCTCCCAGGAAGCCTGTTCCTCCTCCCTGGGATCTCAATTTTGTTTTAGAGAAGTTGACTGGCTCAGTTTGAGCCTGCTGCTTCAGCTTCCTTGCACCACTGTTCCTGAAAGACTGCTCTTTAGTTTGTACTTACTTCTGCCAGATGGGGTGTCTGAGTTGCAGGCCCTTATGGCTTGTCTTCCTTTTTTGATTTTTTCATGAGGACAGCCCTTCTTTTATGCCAAAGGTGGTTAATGAGCTATCATTTAATCAGTCTTTTAACATGTCTACTTTTTCCCCTCTCCCCAAACTGACAGTGAAAGGGTGCCGCATACTTTGGACATGCATAGGCAACTTAGAATTTATTTGTATATAACCAAGGCTATCAGAAATTCTGATAAGTTATTTGTTTCTTTTCATCCTAGATCTTTGAGGCTTTTGTATCCAAGCAAACTATTTCTTCTTCTTGGATTTCTAAGGCTATTTATTTTGTTACACTTTTCATAGTAATAGCCTTCCTTTATCAGTTAAGGCTCATTCTACTAGAGCTGTGCCTTCTTCTGGTGCCTTTTCAAAGGGTTAGATACTAAGTCTATTCTTGAAGCAGCTACCTAGACTTCTGTGCATACCTTTACCAAGCACTACAAGTTGGATGGTATCTCTAGAGCTAGGGATGGTTTTGCTAGTTCATTTCTTCATTTTCTTTAGGATATTCTTCTGCCCTTTTCTCCTCCCATGTTTCCTCTTGAGCTTTGGCACTCTTCCATATCATTAAGAATACTACAGCAATGAATGTAAGGACATAGTACAGTTGTGTAAATTCTTATCATAACCATAGATGTCATTGCCTTCACTGCTGCAGTATTCACTCCCTCCCTCCATCCCTGTAATTCTTTACCTTCCTGGATGCACCTGTTACCTCTTGGGTACCTTGGACCGGTGTTCCTCCTGGGGCAATCACTTCTGATTTTGGTAAGCCTGAACATCACCTTTATGCCTTATGTTGCACAGCAAGCATATGGTGACATTCAGCATACCTTTTAAATTCAGAAGTCTTTGGAAGACTGGCCGGATGTCAGGCTTCCATGGTAGGGAATCCCATATCATTAAGAATACTGCAGCAAGTGAATGCAAGGACATCTACCGTTATGGTAAGATTTTACACAACTGCACTTTCTGACAGGGAAAATAAAAACTGAATGCATTGCAGTAAAAAAATCCCTAAAGTTAAGGGCCTGTTTATAATGATTAACGATACAAGTAGTTGCAGTCATTCATAGGCACACCCCATTCTGATTTCTGAAATTACTTGTATGAACTAAAAAAATAATAGTGAGTCAAATGCATTGTTTCTGTGTGCTGTTACCATTAACCGTAAGTTAAAAATAAAGATAGCTGATTTTGGAAATTATCTCTGTGATTGTAAAGAACCTATAAGAAATAAAGGTGAGAATAAATCTATTTGCTAATGTTATTCAGGAACATGCATTCCAGTTCAAGCACTGTAATTGCTGGTTAGGATACAATGCCATTAATCAAAATAAATAAACATTGCAATAACTAGTTCTGTGGGTAGTGTGAAATGTTATTACTGCCCACAGGTTAAAATAAATGATAGCTGCTTTTGGTGATCACCTCTTTGTTTGTAAAGAAACTTTAAGAAATAATGTCCACAGTAATGTACTTGCTGCTGCCACTCAGGGACACACCTCCTTACCATGAAAAAAACACAAGGATGAATAATGAATGCATTGTTGCTCTGAACTGGGTGTATTATCACTGTCCACAGATTAGGATAAATATACATACTTTTGGTTACTCCTTTTTTTTTACTTATAATATGATATTTGCTATTGTCATTTGTGGGCGCACCCACCCTGATCTGTTAACACCGGGAAAAATTAAGAAAAATAATGAATGTATTGCTGCTGTAGGCAGTGTATACTGTTACCATGTCCTATAGATGTTAACACCTCAATTCATATATTTCAATGCTTTTGGCCTCAAAAATGGCCATTGCTTTATATATGAAGCATACTCAAGCTTATGCTATACTTTAAGCTCTCTTGTCCAGACATAATAAATACATATTGATCTTCAAAAGTTTGATCGTGCCCTTGCGATCTTCTAACAAACAATGAAGTGATGAGTTAAATACTTCATGTCTTGTCTAACTGCAAGTGTTCTTGGGAATAATTTGCCTTTTTATTTCATTTATGCTTTGCAAATGTCATACCTGGAAATTATTATTTGACCTGTTTGCTCACCTAGTAAAAAATTATTGATTAAGTGAACAAATAATCGGCCATTTGGTAGGTAAGTAAGGTGTCCCAGTAGTCTAAACATACAAAGTTGGGCTCTGCAGGCTTTGATGCTGATAATATTCTGTTACCTTATTGCAAGTATTAAATCTGGGAATCATATGTGGGTAACCAAGTGCAAACATGACTGTAAGCTAGGCTGTATTATTATTACTTTGAGATTTCATTATGCTGCAGGATTCTTTTACTACATGTACATGAACAGATCAGAAAAATAACTCACATTTTAATGTTGAGAAATGTGTCACTACAGCAAAAAAAACTGTGGAGAACACTTACATAGATACTCAATTATTAAAATGTAGGATAACACCAAATATATAGATGTTAGTGTGAATAAAGACCTGAATTTTGAATATAACAGTAATTATGACTTGATATTGATTTGGGAGGATGGGTGCAATGCTGTGTCACACTGTGAACAGGTCATCACCAATCCTGGTACACCATTACTGTAAATCACTGTAGTGCACTGTGCCTTCAATATTCCCATAAGGCTAGTACATCATGTGATTCTCATGCTTAGACAGCTGCTGCTATTACACTAAATTATATTGTTACTTAGTCACCAGTTCACATGCATCTATGTGAATACTTTGTTATAGGTGTTTACAATAAGTGGGTTAACATAATACAAATATAAATTCCTGGGATATGCATGGCAGAGCATAAAAATTACCCTACTGATATGTCTGGGGACCAGACAATAACCCCACACACACACACACAGACACACACACACATATACAGCAATAGAGTCAATCAGTATTCAAAAGAAAGAGCTCACAGATTTGGATAATTGTAAAATGGACAGGACATTGCTATGAAGTAAAAGAATAATGTAAAAATGTATCTAACTGCATAGCAGCAGCAAGGGCTTCATCAGGCCATGATATTAATGACAGTTATAACTGTGAAGCATTTATTTATTTATCTGAAATTTGTTTAGATCAGCTCAACAAGTTCTATTCTGTTCAAGGTGTTGTTATCAGCACAACAAAAAACATGTTCAGCTATTAATCTATTAACAGGGAGTGTAGGAAGCGTGAGCTAGACAACCATTATTTACAGGCATGAAAGTCTAGAAAAGAAGGGAAAAAATTCAAGAGATTAAAGCCAGTAACCTCATTAGCTGTCCAAACAGCAATGTGCCTAGGACCTGCAATGAGCCATTCAAGGCAGAAAGTAATATGTTTGTGAATTCTGTTGGTTTGTATGTTGAGTCTATGTGCACCATTTTTTGGGAAGCACAAACACTTAACAGGAATGCCAATGAAAAAATCAAAAAATAAAACAACAGAAAAGGACATGATTTCTTACATTCATCCTGGACATTAGACGTGAACATAACACTGCATTTGAAAGTTCATTTTTGGTAATATGGTAGTGAGAAATTTTGTGTGTGTGTGTGTGTGTGTGTGTGTGTGTGTGTGTGTGTGTGTGTGTGTGTGTGTATGTGTGTGTGTGTGCATGTGTGTTATGCTTCATTACTGACTTAGTCTGGGCACAATCTTGAAGCTATTGGGTCAGATCAAGCTGCTCAGTGCGTACAAAAAGATTAAGATGTGTTGTGCATGCAAGAACACAGTATATTTTATTGCTTCCAAGTTAGATCTGGACAAAACTATCATGATGAATGCAATGGATCATAGATAAACTGTTTCAATCAATTGACATCTGTTTGAGCGACTGCAGAATGAGCAAAGAAATTTGCACAAACCAACTTTTGCTAACAGTGGAGTTTTCTTTTTTCTCCACTGTTGTGTGTCCTCAGAGTAAGTATATTTAAGTTTTGGGGGGGGGGGGTTGTAAAAAATTATTTTCTTACAAGTTTTTCCAAAAGTTCTTCTATTTTTTTTCTCAAAGCCTTGTTTAGTTGATATGAACACATCATAGCTTTTTCTGGAGAGAAAACATAATTAAAGGTGCCCACCATACCCCCACACAGGGTCTTTGCTATTGCACACAGCTGGTCAGCTATGAATAAAAGTGAAAACTACAAAAAAAAACTGGCAATCTTTTCAGCGATGCAAAAAACAGTGCCAACAATTACTTTTTATGATAAACCATGATCAACAATGTGCAGCATCCTTTAGTATTTTACACTTAACCGTTACATTGTGTCATTTCAGCAACTTACCATATTAAGAAGTCATGCATATTTCCTGAGAGCTACGCATCAGTGTGCAGATTTAGCAGTAATGCAGTCTGAGGCATACTTTACTCAGCAGCAGAGACACCAATTCTCATAGTGACAAAGACAATGATTCACACAGTCACAATCAATGATTCTGTTGTTTGCAAAGACTCTGATAGGCATGTTCATGCAGTGCAGTTTGATGATAGAATTTACCTTTTTCGTGTCCTCAGTTTTGAGGGGTTCCAGTTAGAACAACTGCCCAGTGCAGCAAATTACCTACCTGTAGCTTTGGCATTTTTGTTTTTCCAACTGCAAGACTTAAACTTAGACTAAGAATATAATGTACAATGCAGTGTGCCTTTAATATTCCAATAGGGTCAGTGCATAGAGGATGCCACTTGACTGTATTCTTAGACAATTGCTGCCATAACAGTATATGCTCCTTTGTGATAATGTGATGTCTTGTAAGTTGGAGGTGCCTAAAATGGAAACCTGAGCTCACTCACCTCAAACGTGAGAGTTACAATGTTCTGGCAAAGCCCGTTAGTTAGCAGAATGTCACATTTTTCAATTATTTAACTAACCACTTTGTCCAGTTTTACAAACTGCACAGCTATATGATATTAAAAATAATTAAGATCCAGTAGATCTGGTTGTGTATAACAAGTGATTAAGACTTTTGTTGGGAGGGAGTGTATTCAGGAAGAAGTAAAATGGAATCGCACTGCACTAAATTGTACAGTCATGCTAGAAAAACATGGAACAGCAGGATTAGATATGCATATGTGCCAATACAGCAAACATGCCTGTGCTAGTGCTTTATAATGAAGCCTTACAATCACAAAAATGGAAGTCACTACACAAGTGAGTAGAACATATTGTATGTGGCCACATGATCTGAGGACATCAGCATACCAGTAGCATTGCCCAGTGCTATGCATTTCAGACATGCAACAATATGCAGCATAGCAGCTACATGAACACAGCAGGTAAATTTAAAGGGCTACACAGCAAGGTGCCAACTGGTCTTATTTTATAAATGGAAATTTATAAAGCAGGGGAACAAACAAGAGTAACTCAGGTTGTCACTGGTAGTCTTACTCTACAATACATGATGGCTGGGTAGACAGATGGAGAGCTATTTTTAATAGTGATACAGGTAAGGAGGGTGGATCCTGCTGATGTGCTGGACAGAGGCTAAGGTCGCACAACCCACATCAGTACTAATAATTTATGTGTGAGAGCCCTGGCTTTAAACCTGCAGAAGTAACACTGGATAATACACAAGGGTCAACTAGCCTCAAGACCATAAGGTAAATGTGCACTGCTTTCTCAGTTAATTGTAAGCAATTGCCATAGCCAAATAAATTTTACATTGTACATTTACATATCAAAGTTATATTCACTGGCTAAACAGAATTTTACAAACTTTAGAGTGCGCCCAGTGTTATTCAGTACAATCTTTCAAATACTAATTATCGAAACTTGATCAAGATTATTATGTAGACAAGTAAATAGAATTATTTTCTAACGGGGAATTAATGACATCTCTATAATACCATCAACTCTCTTCCCTGTCTTTAGAGTAATCCTGCCATCAAATAGGCCAAATTCGCATACCAAAATCACAATTACTGTTTGCCTTTAGAATAAGCTAACATTAAATATTTTTATAGTAGCAGCAACATAAACAGAAACTCTTCTAAAGGCTGATGACAACAGTAATTAGCACTTCATTCCAATACATATAACTTTATACTTATAAATAAACCACTAGCTATACGCATTTGAAATTGAATAAGTTATTCATTATATTTATTTATTTGCTTATTTGTTGTGTATAGCATTGATCCAACTGGGTAATTTTCAGACCTAGCTGAAACGCTTTATTTGAATAAATAAGATTAAGCTTTATGCTCGGTAAAACAATCATATATACAGGGATCTTCAATGTTGCAGAAAGAAACAACAAAATAAATGTATTTAAACAAACAGATTACATAATGAAGTATTCTAACCACTTATCTGAAACTAATGAATTTCCATCTTGATGTGATTCAGAAATAATTTCCAAGGCCAATGGAATCCAGCTTCAGCTCATTTTCAGAAATACAGTCCACTGTGCACAGCTCAGAACTAATACAGTAATTCAAATGACATCTACTTTCTGTCTACATAAATGTACAAGGGTGTACTTTCTGTTTGGATTTAATTTTTTTTATTATGCCTTTTTCTTTTGAGTGGGTAGTTAGGTCCAGCAAGCTACTGTCCAAATAAGGATTTTTTAAGATGAAAATAAAACAAGTATAAATGCACTTAGGAAGGAGATGTATTTTCTTTTTGTAATAGGTGTAGTATATATACTCAGTACATTTTGCATTTGTATGTACAGTTTATATATTGTGTATATATATATATATATATATATATATATATATATATATATATATATATATATATGTGTGTATATATATATATATATATATATATATATATATATATATATATATATATATATATATATATTGTATATGTTGCATGATTTAAAACAAGCAAATGTTATGAAAAATCATCATATTTTAACTTAATGCTACTTCTCTACATCTCCCCCACTAGACTTTAACTGAGTTTTGTTTTAACACTACCAAAAAATTACCCTTGAGGAAAAAATACATTTTAAATTGTGATACGCAGTCTTCTGTCTTAGTGTTATTGACATCAGTCTGGGGATAGATTGTCATATTGCATGACTATAATCCCATATTTTGCCCAAAGGCTCAGCAAAACTACTTCAGATAAATATGTTTTGTAACTTTTATGAATTTTCTACCATAAGGTAGAGCTGGAAATTTTGGACAGTCTAACTGTGCCTAAGCATTCCTTTCCACAGTTGTATACTCTTCCTTTGACTGGCATCTATGACTAAACCATATTAGTGGATGTTCTTCTTCCTTTGAAGAGTTTGGTCTCAGTACAAGCACTAGTCTTTAATCTGAAACATCTGCCTGCACGATAAAGTCCTGGCTACAGTTAAGTCTCACATGGTCTCACATTCCTTACTACTAGACACCCTGGCCTCCCTATCCTTTGCCCCTTCCACTATAGCCTGGTTTAAAACCTATCTGTCAGATAGGCTGCAATCTGTCCAATGGCAAGGTGTACTATCTCCATTACTTCCAACTACCATAGGTCTACCACAAGGCTCAATATTAGGCCCACTTCTTTTCTCCATATTTACTAACAGTCTCCATAGCACCACACAGCATGTTACACTTATGCAGTACACAGATAATTTGACTCTTATCTGTTCAGCTCCATCACTTGCCACTCTACAACAACTCACTCAAGAATCCTTTAGCTCAGTGGAAAGTTGGATCAGTCAGATCCAACTTATACTAAACCATAACAAGATTAAATTACTACTTTTCACCCCTAACAAAACTATGTCTACCCCTTTATCCTTCACTATCTCTTCCAAAAATGGTACTATCGTCTCTCCCTCTGACCACACCAAACTCCTCAGTGTAGAAATTGGCATAAACCTTCTCTTTGATGTCCATATTTCACAAACCATCAAAAAGGTCCATAAAAAATGGGAACACTATATAGACACAGGAAATTCCTTTCAAACCAGGTGCAGATTGCCCTAGCCCAAACTCATCTATTATCCACGCTAATGTTTGCCTCTCCAATTCTTACCCAGGTCTGAAAACTTGACCTTGCCAGACTTGAGTCATGTTATAATAAAATTGCCAAGTTTGCCAATAACTCCACCTTCAGAACCCACCACTGCCAGGCTCTAAGAGAACTTCAATGGCTAGAACTACCCTGGCTACTAAATTATCACCAGCTAGTCATTGCCTATAATATTATATGTCATCCTGACAAAATCCCTGCACTAGGCCAACTTCTCACCCACTATAAAGCAAATTGTCCTTTCTGCTCTTCCGATAAATTACTCCTCTGCATCTCTAGGACCAATAACACAGCAGGGAAAGCACTATTTTCCCATTCCATAGCTAAAACCTGGAATAACCTCCCATCTGCTCTGATTTCTGCCTCTACTACTACTCAGTTCAAAAACTCACTTAAATCACACTTAATGAATACCTGGTTATGTCCATGCATTACATAATTGCTTCTGTTGTTCCTTTTTCCACCCTATAAAACCTTATTTCCTATTATAACTACTGTTATATATGCTACTGTTTTAAGAAACGAAGCTGCTGGTTTTTAAATTGTATATATCTCCTTGTGTGTCTGTGTTCATGCAGTATGTAAGTTTCCTGTTGTTTCATCACAGAGGTTAGGGACCTATGTCCATACTATTCTTCATGTTGTATAATTAATATTTCTTTAATGTGGAGCTTTTCTCCCCGGACCTCCGCTGTAAATGGACCTGTGTTCAGTCAGACTATCCTGGTAAACAAATGTAAAATAATTAAAAAATAAATAAATTAATAAATAAAGAGTAGCTAGTTGCAAAGATGCATTTAAGCCTTCCTGCAATTCTGTAAAGCCTGCTCATAAAATGGTGCCCTAGTAATTTTATGTGGCCTATTTTCTCACATAAGGTCTGCAGGTGGGGAGCCTATGGTATTGTGGTGAAGAATAAACTTCTCACATTACCCTTTTATCCCAAGGAATTCCTCACCTGTTTTTTCCTAACACATCTAGGTTATTCCCAGGTAGCAGGCTCTGGCTAGTTTTTCCACCACACACACAGTGACCAAGATAATTTACTTCTTCCATTTTGCCTGATATTTCCTGTCTTAACTCATTGTAGCTGAATGATGCCTCCAGGTGTTTTTGCAGTTATAACCTACTGACGCCTCTAGCCATCAAATATTGCTTGTTCATATTTGCATTAATAATTCCAAAACCATACTACATGCAAAGTATTCAAATATTTCACCTTAAAGCTTACACAGTGGCAAACACAATTGTATTGACATTTGACTTCTATCTAGTGTAGCTAAAGAGATATTAATTGTTGTTCATATAATATTTATTTATATTGTTATAAATTTCATGTTTTTTTAAATATCTCAACAACCAAGAAGTAAACTACTTAGCCTCATAAGAAAGCACTCAGGTGGGTGAACAAATTGTTGCTAACAGTATGTGTGTAACTTGAGGATTTCTGAGATATTGTAAGTTGTTTACAAAATATTACAAACTTAAAAGTTACTGTGTTTACTGTGACTTATAAAATCTAGTTTAAGGCCTACAACCTAATGAGTATAACTGCTATATAAAATAGCTTGTACTGAAGATCTTGCCATCTACACTTCTTTAGCAACCCCTACAATTCCAAATAAACAAATATTTATTTGAAATCTGAGGACATAATTTGATTCTGTTAAAGAGCTTAGGCTTCGCCCACTGGAAGTTACAGTACAAAGAAATGAGTTAAAATGTGTTCTCCAAATTAGGTACTTCAAATAGTTTTTAACATTAGCTTCACAAGTTGGAAGGGATAACTTTTGTAACGTGAAAGGCAAATCACATGGAGGAATGGAATACTAGAAAGGTGGTCAGATCTAGAAAGAACCTCACATGAAAGTTTTACAAACCTTTAAAGAGGCCCAGTATAAAGTAATAAAACCTTGATGAAAGTTGGAAATGGCAAGAAGGTGAACCTTTACAGAAGAGTACAGTAGACCTATATCAAAAATCTGGGAAAGGTAATCTAAGACTAAAGAAACAGGGATTTAAAGGATATTGTCCATAGGGAAAATTGTGTTGTTTGTTTTTCTACTGTTAGGCCTTATGTTAGAAATAAAGATTTCAATCACAGAGGTGGGGACAAAGGTCCCTGATCATTCCTGGGAATGAAGTACCCATGCTATTAGAAAAGAAAGTTTAGGTCAAGGTGATGTGGGTGTGGTGAGTCAGCAGAACACCGAAGGGCTTCATATGCAGAACTAATGCTACAGTAATGAGAACCACACTTGCTGAAGCCTTAATGGGGTTATGACAATGGTTATGAGCTTGTTCTTCTGTTAGTTTTATGAATTAACTTTTGACTGATGTATGGAGGGCTCTTAGGGGCCATTTCTAGAGGACAGCATCCATTCTGAGGAGGCATTATGGAAGTAATTTGCTATATTGGGCATTGGTCAGGGATGAGGAATGATTGTATTAACACCTGCTAGTGAAAGAATTTATTCTGTACTAAGGAAA
>NC_056749.1:82016748-82109074 GCF_019279795.1 Protopterus annectens
TGACTCATCTAATTAGCCAGACCCCACTGAAAACATTACTTGTGTGATAGATGGATTACCACCCTCAAACTGAAATGTGAAGGATACATAAATACACTTGTCAAATGTGCATTCTTCCCTAGTTATCAGGAGGATGATTAGCAGGACTCTGTTGGAGGTCTTCCAAGGGAGACTGCAGGAACAATGTAATCTAGATTAGGATTCCGTTCCCAGGAAGTCTGATCATTAAGTGGCTGGAGGTTATTGCTTGGCATACTGAGAACATGCATCGTGTCTTCGTCTTCCCATTAAATCCTGACTACAATGGGGGATAGGTGGGTGCACACAAGCATTTCTGCAGGAGGGGATCAGTGGGCCATTCCCCCCCTCTGTTTTATCATTTCTAGGACTGCTCTAAACTTTGGTTTGTTTGGGGGGATGGTGGGGATCCAGTGCCATCTTTGTTATCTCTTTCTATCTATCTACCTATCTATATATGGTTGGGAACTCTGGTAGGGACTCCACCTGCTTCTGTTTGCACCTGTGCTCCTTACTTAACCTCAGAATGATGGATCCATGTTCAAAGAAAATGTTTAAAGTCTCCCAGATGTGTTTGGCTGATCCTGCAAGAGGAACCTCAGCCTCTGTGGCTTGTCGTTAAGAAGAACAAATGGTTGAAGGAGCACATATTCAATGCCTCTGTCTGAGTCCTGTTTTCCTGCACATATAAACACCAGGGACTGGAAATGCAGAGTTGTCTGCATCATTAACATCAAGAAAGATTAACAAGTGCTGATGGGATTGGATGCTGATAAAGCATTCGCTGGAGTACATTGGAATTGTGCTGAGTGCTTGATACCCTGGGATTCCCCCAACTCTTACAGAATTATTTCAGGATACTTATGTTCCATCCAGGGCCAGGATTAAAGTACGACTAAATGGATAAGTAACAACAAAATTTCAGGCAGGTCAGGGAAAACAAGGTTGACAATTCTCAGGACTGATCATTGTACTCTCCCTGGAGCCTCTGGCAGTGAAGATACTGCAGTCAGTTGTAGCGGGATGGCCAGTAGTCAGGAGATAAATAATGTTAGCTATGTTCATGGATGATGTAACTGTGTTTTTAAGAAACCTAGAAAGGGACATCCTAATAATATTTAAAGTAATAAGGCAATTAATTACCCTGGCAGAGTATAAAGTAAATGAAGGTAAGATGAGACCATAGTGGTGAATTATATCCTACCAGTTCATCTAATTCAAGTATATGCTAACCTGTGGGGACATTTCTGAATTAAATATTTAAGGGTTTGGATAACTTGAACATCACAGGATTATCCAACAGAGATCTGGAAACAGATGCTACTAAAGATAAAGGGAATTACAAGAAGGTGGGAAACAGCCAACATGGAATTAGACAAGTGGATACAGGCAGTAAGAATGCTCATACTCCCAGAGGTTATGTATACAGGCCAGGCCTTCTTGTATTCACCAGGGCAAGAGTGGTGGAGAGAGCTCAGCAGACACATAAAAAAGTTCATCTGAAACAATAAAAAGTCCAGGGTGAGTTAGGAGTTCATAACAGTAGCACAGGAAGATTATTACTCACCTAAAGCTAATTTACCAGCTGTAAAATTACTTACAAAGGGCAAATAGGGAAAATTGGATAGAAGTGCTGGTATTGCCTAGGAGGTGAACTCCAGCTGTTGTTGGATCTCACATCAATGGATGAGTACATAAAAGGGGTTCATCTGGACAAAACGGTTCAAAAGAAACTAGGGAGTTGGTGGCATTTTGAGATATATCCAACAGGAACCAATAAAGCTGGCCCCTACAGTTTTTTAGAGGCCAGCATCCTTGGTACAAATGAAAACAGGATAAGAAAGGAAAACATGGGATGAGAGCATACTCTATCAAGACCTCATGCTCTTGTTGTGCCATTTTATTAATAACTCCTTGCCCTTTCTAATACTGCTTATTATTAGCTGTTAAGTCAATATTAAAGAACCCAGACCTAAAAAAGATATGGACATCATAAGGAACTATTGGTGTTAACTGGATGTATACAAAAAAGGCGCTCTAGGCTTGAATGGGCCAGTGTAGCTTAAAGCTTATGCATGTTTTGTATTAGATATGTTTGTAACTTTTGTTAATTTGTTATATCTAATATATTAGCAGATGAAAATGATATGCTTAAGTTTAAGCAATTAAATTCAGAAGGGTCAACTACCAGAAGCAATGTCACACAAAGCATGATGTGTGACATTGCAAAATGAAAATCAGAAAAGTAAAACAAAAAGAGTGATGTCAGTGAAACATTTGTGGCCAGGCGTACAACCCTACTGTATAAGATCAAAGCCAATCAGAGCCAGTGACTCTGGGCTGACAGCTAAACCTCATACAAAGGGGCCATGGACTTATCAAGGCCAAGTCCACTGTCAACAGTATTTAGGCTTGGGGCTTGAAGGTCATCATAGTGGAGATCAACTATAAGTCTACCAGTGTTGGAGATCATATCAGCCCCAAATATTATACCATGTACCCCTGAGGCACAAAAGCTTCAGATACCAATAGTGTTGGTGTTAGAGCACTGTCAACATGGAAGGCATTAGCCACAAAGGCTGTGGTCCAAAAACAGAGACCACAACTGATACTGACACACCTGTTGATATTTACACTTGACGATTCAAGGCTGATCTCTCTGGGGACAGTACAGTTATATATAGAGGGATATTGATTACGGCATAGGCAAACTGGGTTTCCTTAGTGGCTCAGGTGTCTGAGGTGTTGGCAGGGAGGGATCGACGTGTCCATCCCTTGGTGGGAGGGCAGTTAGCTAGGCTCTCCCTGCATATGATCCCTGGTAGAGGTCAGGGATGTAGTGGGGGTGGTGCAGAGAGAGGAGTAGCCCTTGGATGTACTAGCAGATCACAAGGAGGGGAGTGTGAGTATGTCATCAGAACCTTCCGCTGCAGCAGTATGACTTGCAGGCCCAGAATGCCCAAACTTAGCAGATAAAGCTCAGGAGTAACTAGGATGAATAGGTAGACCAAATGAAAGATGGAAGTTGATGATCAGAGCTGTGTGGAAGGGGAGAAAAAACTGAGTTCACATGTACTGGCCCTGAAAAGGGAGTCAGTGAGGAGAACTAGGATAAAAACATCCTAAAATGGAAGGCAAGGGAAAAGTGTCTCAGGTTACTGTGGCACTAGAGGGGAAAAAACAAGAAATATTTTATGCCGAACCTTCAGAAATGCCCCCATCTTGTTCTCATAATCTCAGCCCTAGACACAGAATGGCCTATAACTTGAACTGGCAGACCTGACAGGCAATAGTGTGGAGTGAAAAGTCTTTCTCATCTCAGAGTTTGACACAGTAGGAACACTTTACTTTCCAACTAACTTGACAGGAGAACCTTCAACAACTATAAATAACAAACCTAATGCTACATATATGGACAGAGTAATAGTTGTAGGGTTATCCTGTACCTGAGGATCCTTATTAAGTGGAATAGGAGAAATTTCTATAGTATTTCACACGTGTCACTATTGTGTTTCTTTATTTTCTCCCCATATTTCTCACGATCTCTTATTTTCTATTTGTATTTTGTAGAATCAAAAGATTCTGGCTTGGTCCTAGAATTCAACCACAAACCTAGGCAAAGCTCCTTCAGGTCCGCATAGATATGTGTTTAAATTTAATAATAATAGCTTTTCTCAAATCTCAGATTGTCTAAAAATTGCATTTATGTTTTTCTTCTCCAAGTATAGAACATATTGTATTTTATTTTTATTTATCCTTTGTTGACTGGGTTAGTCCCACTAGGCTAGTACCCTCTTTTCAGAGGAAGCCCAAGGTGGTATTTATACTATTAGGGGAAATTTGGCCTGGGCATTGGGGAACTTCCCTTATATTCACAAATGTGGACTTGATTCACTGTTATGCTTCCTGTCTTTCGGTCCAACCACTTAGGTGGCTCAGAGAAGCAGGAAGCCGAAAATTGAACATGGAGGATGAAGAAGGCATTTTGCAGGTGTTGGATGTGAGTGGAGCTGTTAATTTAGTTGGATATGTTGAATAATGAATTGGAGGTTAAGCAGGGTGAGGAGAATGGGCAGAGGAGGAAAGAAAGAACAGGAAAGCCTGTTAAAAGGCAAGAAGCAGTCAGAATAAGCATCATGGATTCAGAGGAGCTATTCCAACATTTGTTTGCAACAGATCCAACAACACCTAAATGTGTTGTTACACGCCTCTGATCAGAGGGGTAGCTAGATGTGTGTTTAAAAGAACTAATTGAGCAGAGTGAAACAGAAAGTTAAAAGTAGTGTTGTGGGGAGAAATAATGGACAGAATACAAGAAGAGGAAGTTCAAGAAATTAGGGCAGAAAAAAGATATTATATACACAAAATGTAAGAGAAAGTGAAAGAAGAGAAGAAAAGAAAATGGAAGTAAGAAGAAAACATTGAGTAAGGATAAGTAGTAAAACAGACAAAGAACTTGACACATATGAAATCTAGGACAGCATCATTTCACCACTGGGCATTGAACCCAGAGAGGTAAGAGCATTTATCTGTGTTAATAAAGACTCTTTTTGTGACATTTTTTTCAAAAAAGCACAGTATATGAAAAAATTCTTAGAACAATATGGAAAAAGAAATAATGAGAATCCTTGGAAGTCATATGTTGTACAAGAATTTAATAGAGAAGCAAAAAAAAAAAAGAATATATATATATATATATATATATATATATATATATATATATAAAATTTCATACTGAAGTTGAAATTAATACTTTAAAAGATTATTTAAAGACTGTGTGTAGAGAAGTAATGGACATTACGATTTATGATAACAGAGGTTTATGAAGTCAGGGATGGAAATGTGGAGTTATATTACAAATGTAAAATGAAAAAAATAATAAATGTGACTAGTATAATTAACATAGAAGGAATAGGGGATTGGTGAAATAGCAGAAACAACCAAAGACATGTTTTTTCTGTGGCAAAAATGATCATATAATCAATAGATATGATAAAAAATGTTTCATTTGAGGTAAAGTTGGTCATGAGGCAAAAAATGTGAAATGGAAATGTGAAAAGTAGGACATTCATGGATGGACTGTGAAGTAAACGAAAATTATGTACAGGAAAAGAAGGAAGCTATAGTAAATAATACAGTGATAGAAGATAATATAGAAAAGTTACAAAAAAGTAAATGACAAAGATATAATGATATAAAGAAAAGAAAATACAAGGGAAGAAATGAAAAAAAGAAGAGGAAATAAGTAATTCAAGTGAAGAGAATGAAGAGAAATGGATGTAAAATAAAAGCAAAATAAATTCTATTGGAAAAAGAATGAAAGAAAATGTAAATTTAAAAATGTAGGAATAGGAGGAAACAAGAAAGGGAAAGGATAAAAAATAATAAAATACTCTTTATAGGGTGAAAATCTTATCTATAAATGTGAATAGTATTAAGAATATAAAAAGAAGACTAGGAATAATAGAATGATGTAGACTACTGGAAATGGATATTATAACACTACTGGATGTAAGAATTTTGACAGAAGAGGAGAGAACACAAGTAAATGAATTATGGGAAGGAAAAGTAATATGGAACATAGAAGAAGAAAATATTCAGGAATATCAATTTTAAGTAAAGAAAATACTGAAACTTTAGATATTACATTATTAATATTAGGAAGTGTGTTAATAGTCAATATAAAATGGAAAAATCAAGTATAGAGCATTGTGGCATTATATGCGCATGGTATACAAAATAAAACGAAAATTATATTCATGAAAATTTTTAATTATGTTAGTGTTAATATGCAAATTATATTGGCAAGATATTTTAACTGTGATTTAAACATAGGAGAAAAGAAGAAGCAGATGTTAAAGTTGTTTCAGAGATAATAAAAAGTGGTAAAAATGTATTTATGGAACAATGAACAGTCAACATATAAAATAGATAATCTGAAGACAGAAATTATTTTATACTATCAGAGCAGTTAAAGTATTAAATAAGAGATAAGAATTACAGTTTTTTTGGATAATGTAGCAATTTTGGTAGAAGTGCAAGACAAAGAAGGATATATAAAAAAGGAAGATGTATTAAACAAATTAAGCAGAATTAACAGAAGATATAAAAAGAAGAATATTGCAATTATGGCTAGATCACATAAATATGAGAATATTTTACAATTATTGGACAAGTTAGTAAATAGCTTTAAAAGAGAAATGTAAAAAAGAAATTTTGGAATGGCAAAGGTCAAAAAGAAAACAAGATAGTTGTAAATAAAAAGATATCAGTGAACACTTTCACAGAGATATTATAACACAGAGGGGTTTATACAAAAAGAAAACATATATGCCGTGAAACAAGAAAAGATTTACAGGTTGTTTAAACAAAAATATTTTCTACAAGGAAAGAAACCGGAAGTAGCACCTTATCTAAGTAAGATAGTAAAAGAAAATAACAGAATAATAAGAGAGTTAAGAAATGAAACATAGGAAAACACAAAAAGAAATAATGCAAGTAACAAGAAATTTTATTATGAAAACATTTGTTAAAATTAGAAAATAAAACAAAATATAAATGGAATTTAAAAAATAAATTAGACAAAGAAGATAATGAATAAATGGAAAAAAGAGTTATGACAGAAATAGAAAGAAGTTTAAAAACAGCAAACCTAGAAACTGCTGTGGAAATAGATGGAATTAAATATTTGATGTATAAAACTATGAATAAATGGCAAAGAAATCATCTCTTGGTGGTTTTCAATGAATGGTTATAAAACGTTATATAAGAAGAAAAAATATGCATGGGTTAAATGAAGTTCATATGGAAAAAGGGAGACAAGCAGATTTAAATAAATGACCTATAGTGTTAAATAACGCCGACTGTAAGATATTTATGAAAGTAATACAAAATAGAATGGAGGATAAAGTAAATAAGTTGCCACAAAAAGAAATACTGCCAACCAAGCTATCTGGAATTTCCAAGCTATCTGGAATTTTGTAAATAATTATCTGTTATTTATGAATATTAATATGATTTACATAGAAGTGTGATAGGAGATACTGCCAGCACAGCTATATGGATTTTTGTAAATAGTTATATGTCATGTGTGAATGTCAGCAGGATGCAATTGCTTGTGTTACCACTATATTAAAAATGTATGTTGTCTGTATATCAAGCTGCTGGCACAGAACTGTTTGTGTAAACTACTGAGCTTAAGGATATGTCCACAGTATACCCTACTAGGAAAGAACAGAAATGTATATAAACTATTGTACCTGTGTAAATGTATATGTTTTAAGAATGGGAACTAGAACATGGAGGGTTAACTTGAAAAACTTTAAGAAAATAGTTGAAATTAAATTGTTTTATAATTGTGCTATAAACATTAGTTTCAATGCAGCAAGGAGACAGGATGTCTAGAACTAAGAAGCCTTCTGCATTGTATTATAAGTGTTTTATTGTGTTATGTCTTCTACCAGCTACAAACATCTGAAGGCTATGTATTTTCACAGGGAGATGCTAGATGTTGCATCAGTGAGCGTTGTTTGGGAGCCTGGGAACTGAAGTCAGGTGACTAAAAGTGATGTCATGCTGCAAGTATCCCAGCAGCAATATCTGAGATATTAATTTAAGAACTCTCTGGGAGAGAGAGAGAGAGAGAGAGAGAGAGGATGTTTTGTATTTGTCTCTGACCTGACACCATACACTCACCACTTCTGCACTTGCCTTGCTGTAAGTAAGTTAACTAGGGTACAATACTTTCTCTTAGATTCAGTTAAGAACATAGTATGGTTAGTTTAGATATTTTCTGTATTTATTTGAGAATGTCCTGCAATGTTGCTTTAAATATTTCCTGTGATTTTGACCTCTGATGAATACATATTTAGTGTTGTCTTGTTCTTTTATTATTTATTATTAAATATATTTAAACATTTCAATTGTGACTGGTCTGTTAAGAGATATTTAAGCTCTTAGAGTACTTGCATATATATTTGGTGACACTGTGCAGGCCACTCCTAAAAGCCTGGCTCTTGGTCAAACTACCATTTGGGATAATAGTAACATTACACAGTAAGATTGGACACCCTTTGCTAAGGGCCTTAAAGTAGCTGATAAGTAGTGGCTGGTGGTTGTGGAAACTCCTTATAGTCTGGGCAGAATGGGGCATAGGTAGTAAACCTGTGCCAGCTTTTCCCAGGTGTGTGTATGTGTAAACCAAATGTCAAAGTGTGTGTGTGTGTGTGTGTGTGTGTGTGTGTGTGTGTGTGTGTGTGTGTGTGTGTGTGTGTGTGTGTGTGTGTGTGTGTGTGTGTGTGTGTGTGTGTGTGCGCGTGCGTGTCAGCTACTTGGGCAGGGACATGAAGCACTGGTTGGACAGAGAGGGTGCTGGAGGTCTTGGTCTGGCCACTCAGCTGAGATCTCAACACTATAGCTGTGCCAGTGAGGAGCCTTATTGGGGATCTGGAGAAAGAGGGAGAAACCAGCCCCAGACTGACTGTGGCCTCTGTGTGCTCTTAAGGGAAATTACCCTTTACTGCGTGTATACTTGTTATCCTACCAGTGTGTACATCCCCCCACTGTTGCCAGTGGTAAGGATTGAGGCTCCTTGATTAGTGGGCCAATGCAGGGGCATTACATATTAACTGGTGAGCAGTGATGGGATACCCACATCACATATTAATTGGCTTGTAGTGGTGGGATATCCACATATTAGTATTCAGTGGTGTGGATATTGAATTCTTGTAGCCTGTAAACAGTGGCCACTAATGAAGGTGTTTGTACTCTCTGTCAACCACACAGTGAACATTCAGAGTTTCATATCACAATTGTTTTTTTTTTTTTTTTTTTGTTAGCTTAGTTAGTCAGGGAGAGCAGGCAAGCATGTCAGCAGAGGAGTACGGCAAGCTGACACAGAGTCAGTTGGCTGAGATGTGCCAGGCTAAAGGACTGACGCATGCTAAACTGACTATATCAGCAATGATTGCAGCCTTGTGCACAGCTGCATCACAGGCCAGCAATCAGGAGATAACCAGGCTGGCCTTGGAGATGTACAACTCTCAGAAATGGACTGTTCAACCTTTCTACAAAGGACTTAAAAATCCATCTAGAGTTAAAGAGACTTGAACTGGAGAAGAAACATTGGAAATAGAAGCAGCAGAGAAACTGAGACATCTGGAAAAGAAGAAACAGCGATGTCTGGAAGCTGAAGAGAATGAGAGGCAGAGGCAACATGAAAAAGAGATGCTGAATCTGCACTAGGGTCATGGAGGTAATAAGTAAGGGAGTAATATAACCCCAGAAGCAACAAAAGTCAGTAAATTACTTCCACAGTCTTCAGAGAGGGATCATTTTTATAGTTTTATTCATATGTTTGAAAGGGTATGTAAACAGTATAATGTTGATCAAGGGCTCTGGGTACGGTTCCTGACCAGCTTACTCCATGGTAAAGCTGCAGCTGCTATTTCTAAATTGTCTGATACTGGTTGCTTAAATTATAATACGGTCAAAAAATGTTTGTTGCAATGTTTTAAGCTAACACCTGAAGCTTACAGGAAAAGTTTTTGTGAGCATAAACGCAAGGCAGATGAAAGAGAGTGTGAATATATTGCTGAACTAAACACTTATCTTCATAGGTGGGTGAGTGGATGTCAGGTAACCACTTCTGAAGGTCTGGCACACATTTTGGTAAGGGAACAAGCCCTTAGCACTTTGCCTGAGGACATGAGAGTCTGGTAAGTGGAAATATAATTTAAGTAACACAAACTTGTAGGAAAAACCACCTTTAATAACAAAGCAAAGCTTTCGGGCAGAACCCTTCTTCAATACTAATACTAATACTAATTTGTATTAGTATTGAAGAAGGGTTCTGCCCGAAAGCTTTGCTTTGTTATTAAAGGTGTTTTTTCCTACAAGTTTGTGTTACTTGCTCCACGTTTTGCAGCTGGTTTTTTGAAATATAATTTAACACAGAAGATGAGTTGGGGAAAAAGGGAGACCTATACCTAGCAAGCAGGGCATCACTACACAGGAAAGAGATGCCCAGTGCTGCTCATGCATCTAAGGGATCCCATGGTGGGCAGCCTAGACTGCCTCAAAATAGTCTGCCAGTAGTAGGGGAAGCCATTAGTACAGGTACACATCCAGGACCAAGGGTTAAATGTTTTAAATGCAACCAATGGGGGCATGTAGCATATAGATGTCCACATAGGCAAGGTGGAGAACAAAATGTGGGAGAGCCAGTAAGTGGGAATTGCAGAATGCCAGCAATAAGGTGTCTGGAGACAAGTGTTCCAAACTACCACAATAAGTTATATCATATCTTAGGTGATGGAAAAGAAGCCACTGCTAAGAGAGACACAGCCTCTGACCTAACCATTGTGAAGCCTGCAATGGTTAAAGAGGAGCTCTTCTTGCTTGGCCATTCTACTCCAGTTAGAGCTTTAGGAGGGACCCCATACCAAATACCTTTGGCTAGGATTCCCCTTGACATAGAGGGGGGAAAAGAAAGCCAGCAGGTAGGTGTGTTTGAGGATATTCTTGCAGATGTCCTGATAGGGAATGATTTTGATAATGCAGTACCTTATGTGCATGCAGTGACATGCAGTTAGGCTTGGAGACAAGAATGTGGGTCTGGTAGCCTGGGGGACCCAGACAGACTGCACACTTGTAGCCAGAAATGGTGAGGTGGTTACTTCAGGGTGGGAGCTAGCCTGTAGCAGTGAGACTGAAGGTGAGCCACAGCGGCTTGTGGGTACTGATGTTCCCTTGGACAGAGTAACTGCAAGGGCAGAGGTGAATAGTAGTACCCAGGCTGACAGTGAGGCACCACTGTCAGAGAATACCCAACTTCCTATGGAAGGGGAGCTCGGAAGGGTTACAAAGACAGACTTGAGACAGGCTCAGCTCTCAGACCCTACATTAAAAGACCTTAGGGAGGTAGCCAGTGAGACACCTGATTATCAGGGGAAAAGGGAATCTGCATACTGGGACAAAGGGTTACTGTATAGAGAGTGGATCCCTGAGGGGGGGCTAGAGGGTGAGAGAATACAGCACTTGGTAGTGCCCAGAGCCTACTATCTGGCACTTCTAGCCATAGCTCATGATATTTCTTTTACAGGTCATATGGGCATAAAGCATACCAAGAGGCATGCTATGCAGAACTTTTATTGGCCTGGGATTTTTAGAGATGTATCAAGGTACTGCAGAACCTGTGAGCAGTGCCAAAAGGTAGGCAAGCAAGAGACAAGGTCAAAGTTCCTTTGATGCCTTTGCCTGTGATTGAGGAGACATTTCAGAGGGTATTTATGGATATTGTGGGGCCTCTGAGTACCCCAAATACCACAGGGAAAAAGGAAAATATCCTAGTGGTAGTAGATTATGCTACCAGATATCCTGTAGTGGTGGCCCTATCCTATATTGAGGCAGGAATGGTGGCAAATGCTTTGTTAGCGATTTTCAGCAGGGTAGGTTCCCAAAAGAAATACTGACTGACAGAGGTGCCAATTTCACGTCAGATCTGCTGGCTTCTCTGTGGAAGTACTGTGGGGTGAAGCACCTAAAGATCACCCCCTACCATCCCCAGACTATTGCTCTGGTTGAGGAGTTAAACTTTACACTAAAGACCATGCTATGGACATTTGCAAACCAGTTTAAGAGGGATTGGGATAAATATTTGCCCCATCTGTTGTTTGCTTACACAGAGGTTCCCCAGTGTAGATCAGAGAGCATGCACTATGTGCTGTATCTGTAAATATGCACAGTAAATATGCACATGACAGACTGAGAGTGCATGTATAAATATCAAGCAAGTGTTATTCCTAGTGTCATTTTGCAAATGCAGTCAGGGAGCAAGCATGCATGAATACAGCAGTTAGCTTGTATATAAGTTACTTAAGTTAAAGCCAGTAAACTTCTATAATGACGTGTTTGTATAAAATAAATCTGCTTAAACAGAACCCATGAAGACTCTTCTATTGTGTCCAAAGTAGGAGAGCAACATGGTGTCAGAACTGGAATCACAGCGAATAATATTTGGAGCCATGAGGTGCAGAGATGACCATGAAGGTAAACTAAGAGAAAATAGCAGAAAAAAGAGGCAGAAAAGAAGGAAAGGTAATGAGAATGTGCACATACTACTTGTTTCAAAAAAAGAACAAAATGGGTCAGCACAAGGGCACAAAATACATTATTAAATAAGCAGGGGCACAAAAGGTTTATTAACTAAGGGAGATGTTTAAAGCAAAGGTGTTTGATGAAATGATTAACAGAAAAGTACAATGAGTATGTTTAAAGGCAAAACAGGCATGTTTAGAGTAAAACAAGCACAAGAAAAGTACAAAAGGCATGAAAAGAGATTGGACAAGCAAAATGAATATAATAAGGACAAAAAGGGCACACTAAGTGTAAATAAAGCAAGGTGACTGCATGTTTTCTGCCAAAGTGCTGTGTTTTGCATAACTCATCATCATCATCTTCATCAGCCCCCCTTTTCCCATTTTTTCTTCATGGGGTTGGGGTATCGTGTTAACTGTCAACATCTCTAAATTCAGTGCCACACGCATGCCTTCTTCAACACTCATACCTGACTGTCACAGATCTTCTTTCACACAGTCCATCCACCTCTTTGCTGGATGCCCTCGCTTCCTCTTACCTTCTTCCTGTCTGTCCCAAATCTTCCTTTCTAGATTGCCTTCTGCTTTTCTACATGCGCCCAAACCACTGTAATCTGTTCTCTTTGATCTTTTCTGCAATTGGAGCTACTTTGGCTTCACCTCTAATGTCCTCACTTCTTCATCTATCACACAGTGTGCACCTGCCACCTTTCTCAGACACTTAATTTCCATCAGTATCCAAAAATACCTTTTATCTGCACTTTTTTCAAATAATACAGCATTTTAATTGATTTATTTGTGTTGCATTGAATATTAACTGAACTAGAAGTTTTGACTCTGTTTTTTCAGTAGTGCTTGCTAGATTTTAATTGCTTGTTAGTAATTGCAGGCGGGGGTAGTCTCATTCATTGATATCCTGTCACTGCCTATTTAAGTGGTGCATTTTGGAATATTTTCTGCTTAAAACCTCAGCTTTGGCCGGCTAAGATCTAGCTGTATTCAAACTGGATGTATAAGAGAATTTAAGTACTTGTTATCTGCTCTTTTTCAAATAATACAGCATTTTAATTGATTTATTTGTGTTGCATTGAACATTAACTGAACTGGAAGTTTTGACTCTGTTTTTTCAGTAGTGCTTGCTAGATTTTTATTGCTTGTTAGTAATTGCAGGCAGAGGTAGTCTCATTCATTGATATCCTGTCACTTTCTATTTAAGTGGTGCATTTTGGAATATTTTCTGCGTAAAACCTCAGCTTTGGATGGCTAAGATCTAGCTGTATTCAACTGGATGTATAAGAGAATGTAAGTACCTTTATCTGCACTTTTTTCAAATAATGCAGCATTTTAATTGACTTATTTGTGTTGCATTGAATATTAACTGAACTGGAAGTTTTGACTCTGATTTTTCAGTAGTGCTTGCTAGATTTGTATTGCTTGTTAGTAATTGCAGGCAGGGGTAGTCTCATTCACTGATATCCTGTCACTGCCTATTTAAGTGGTGCATTTTGGAATATTTTCTGCTTAAAACCTCAGCTTTGGCCGGCTAAGATCTAGCTGTTTTCAAACTGGACGTATAAGAGAATTTAAGTACTTTTTATCTGCACCTTTTCAAATAATATAGCATTTTAATTGATTTATTTGTGTTGCATTGAACATTAACTGAACTGGAAGTTTTGACTCTGTTTTTTCAGTTAGTTCCCCACCCACCCTCCCTGTTTTTGGTGTTAATCTTGGTGGCTTTGAAACTGCCCGCCCCTCTTGTAAATTTTTGTTTGGATACTCCTTCTGGGCACATCTCATTAGCTCACTCAACTGAGTGCAGTGAGATCATATTCTGATTTCAGGCACTCCTACTGTGTACAAAGAGAGCATCTGGGAAAGAAATAAACATTTAAGCTTGTTTCCTGCCTTTCCTGGAAGGGGCTAGACTGTTTGTAGGCATCTGAGCCCCCAAGCCTTTCTGTGTTGGAAGGAAGCCTTCTAGCTCAATTTTGTTTCCTAGAACTAGCCAGTTTTCTTGTTTCAGCACTCAGATCTGTTTCTTTGAACTCAGCACTTGTCCAGAACTCATTGTAAGCACTAAATAAGCTGCAAATTACTACAGCACTCAACTTTCCTCACTTGTCTAGAGGAAAGCAGTTTTTAGTACTTAATAAATAAGCACCTGTCCAGGCATGTCTAAGGGTCAGTGATTTCTCCTGTCTACCTGATGAATCTGGGCATCTTGTGGAAATGCAGCAATTGCCTCATGTACACAGACAACCCTCTCCTCCTACCACCCAACACTACAACCTGTGAGAGATGCACTTATATAGCCAAACTGGAAGCAAAGCTGTCTTCACCCAAGACTAGACTAGATAATCAAGAGGAGAAGGTAAGCACTTGCACCGCACCACACTCATAACATAGTCCCTCAAAACCTACACTACCAAAGCACACACATAGAAACACAAAACACACACCTACATTCACAGAGGTGCTCAATAAAAACCTGCCCAAGCATCAGGGACCTCCAAAACAGAAATGCAAGCAAACTCAAACCCCCAACACAACCCAAATGACACATAGCCCACAAACTCAGTGTGCCACTCAACCACAGCCCATAAGGCATAACAATGTACCCAACACTCTAGTCATAGGTGACTCTATAGTCAGGCACACTGATGTTCCACTCACCAGGCTAAACAAGGAGAAAGTTACTGTCAGCTGTCTGTCAGGTGCCAGGATCCGCCACATAATGCACACATTCAGGTCACTACACAAAAAATACAAATACAACACTGTCATTGTCCATGTTGGTGTGAATGACCTGAGACATACCTCCCTGGACTACATGAAAAGAGACATGAAGGGGCTCTCCGATCTTGTAGCCCAGGCAGGTATGACCCTAGCCCTGAGTAGCATCCTGCCATTACCCAGAATGATACCACAGTACAAGGACAAAATGATTGACTTCAACAATTGGCTAGGCTTCTGGTGTCATTCTAAGGGGATCCAGTATTTGTCTGCCTGGGACGACATGATCGACAGACCACAATGCTTTGCCAGAGATGGCCTGCACCTGTCACCCTTGGGATTCTGGATACTGGCTAAGGCTCTTGCCACCCCTATAGTGCCTTTTTTAGGCAATGTTCAAATGGCAAATTCACCATCATAACAGGTACAAGCAAGCAAAATCTGAGGGTAATGCTACTCAATGCTAGAAGTCTAAACATCAAAATACACTCACTCGAGGCACTCCTTAAAATGGAGAACATCGACATCTGTGCAGTGACAGAGACCTGGTTCAAAGCTCCAGAGAGCATCCCTGCATTACCAGGCAATAATTCATACCACACCTTTCGGCCACCTAATCCAGAACGAAGCACTAAAGGTGGAGGCGTGTCCATATTCATTAAGGATATCCACACCTCCAGGCTAGTTGCACAGCATAATGCATCCGAGATTATCCAAGTGCAACTAACTCTGGGCAAGACTGCAATCCAAATTGTAGCTTGCTACAAACCCCTCACCATGCCCAGGATTTCCACTCCTCATTTCTTGATACACTGGAAAGTATTAGGGTACAACCCAACACCCTAATAATGGGCAATTTCAACTACCCCACCATTAACTGGGAAAACTACTCATGTACCAACTCTTTTGCTCAACGTTTTCTGGAATTCATAAATTCCAATGCCTTGGATCAACTTATTCACACCCTCATCAGGGGCAGCAATATACTAGACCTGGTCATTACCAACATGAGCAACCAGTGTTCCACACCAGAAGTCAATTCCTCGTTGGTCAGATCCGACCAAAAGCTAATCACCCTGGACATTCACATCCCTCCCTCACCCCAAATAGGGAAACCACCGTAAAAAACTTCTCCAAAGCCACCTTTATACTTCTTAAGACAGAAATGGCAAACTTCATGACACCCATGCAGATGGACAATAGAGGTGCGACTGCTAAATCCTACACAAATGCACTTTATAAGCACTTACACGAGTGCATGGATCATGCTACCCCTAATAGAACGAAGATGCTATCCTCCAAAAAAAGGAAGTCAATCTGGTGGTCCTCTGCCATAAAAAAACTCTACAACAGAAGAAAGAAACTGTTGCAAAAAAAAGAGTAAAATCCCATGACTGGAGGAACTCCCTGGTCAACCTCAGTAAGAAGCTGAGATCCCTCATAAAATCCTCCAAAGCTAATTACAAATACAAAATTGCCACTGACTCTAAAGACAACCACAAAGCGTTCTATAGCTATGTCAAGAATCTCAATGGCAACACTCAGATCTGCTCTGAGTTACAGCACAATGGCACTAAATATACAGAACCAACTGATATTGCCAACATCCTGGCAGATAGGTTCAGTGCTAACTTTACTCCCCTCTCACCTCTTAGAGGGCCCATCTCTATACCGGAAGAATGCAAAGTTCCTGTAATCACGTCTGCACAGGTAAAAAACACACTCTCCAAAGCCAAGAACACAGCATCCATGGGACCTGACAATATCCCAGGCTGCGTTCTACACAAACTACAGAATGAACTGGCACCCTACCTAAGTACAATGTTCAATCATAGCCTCACCTCAGGCTTTGTGCCCACTGAATGGTGCACCGCAATGGTTATCCCACTCCACAAAGGGGGAGCCATGACAGACCCCAGGAACTACAGCCCCATTAGCCTGACGAGCCTGGTCTGCAAGGCCATGGAATGTATCATCATGGAACTCATAAATAAAGACATTGGTAATCTCCAAACTCTGGACCCTACCCAGTTCGGATTTGTAAAAGGCAGATCATGTCTCCTAAACCTGAGTGACTTCTTTGAAGCAGTCACCAAAGCCATAGATGAGGGTAAGGTGGTTCACACAGCTTATCTAGATCTCACCAAGGCTTTAGACAGCACCCCCCACTCTGGAATTATAGGTAAGCTCACTAAATTAGGTATAAATCCCTATGTCACAAGATGGGTTGCCAACTGGCTCACGGACAGAACTCACACTGTGGAAGTAGCAGACTCCAAATCCAACTTCAGACCAGTGACAAGTGGAGTACCACAGGGTTCAGTCCTGGGTCCTCTCCTGTTTGGTATCTACTTCTCTGAAGTACAGGCTAACACAGAAGGTATTTGGCTAACAAAGTTTGCAGATGACTGCAAACTAGGAGCCATAATCAAAACTTCTAACAATGTGGACATACTACAAAAGGGCCGCACTGAGACAGATGCCTGGTGTCAAAGCCATGGCCTGAAGCTCAATGCCAAAAAGTGTATTGTCATCCCCTTTGGTAAAAACTCTGTACCCATGAACTACCACATAGCTGGTAGTCTACTTAATGCCTTAAAATGTGATAACAGACCTTGGGAGACAGGTGGACAGTAGTCTCTCCTTTGATAATCACATCACCACACTGGTCAGGAAATCCTTCTATGTGGTTCACCTCATCACAAAAGGTTTCTCATCCAGAAAAAAAGAGGTCATTGTTACCCTCTACTCATCACTCATTAGACCTATTATAGAGTACAACGTCCCTTTTGGTATGTATCTCACAAGACATCTACAACAACTGGAAAGGCCACAGAAATACCTCACAAAGAGGATTACTGGCCTCAAACAAATGTCCAACACATACCGTCTCAAAAAACTCCAGCTTTACTCCGTCGCATATCACCTACTCAGAGGCGGTCTCTGCCTAACATACAAAGCTATGTCAAACCCAGAGCAGTTGGGCATGCTCCACTTAAAGAAATCCCAGTCCCTCTGAGCTACACGCTCTAGGGACCTAAACCTTGTCACCACAATAAACAGAACATGCTGGAGGGATAGATTCCTGTCCCAGAGACTTCCCATACTCTGGAACAGACTACCTATCTATGTCAAACAGAGCTCCTCATTAGCACTCTTCAAGAAAAATCTTGATGATTGGATGGGAAATAGGAAATTCACCTCAGGGATCACTTCTGTGACTCTGCTCGACGGGCACAAGAAAGTGATTTTCTTGTGTGGTGAAAGCCAGCGTACATTTTTGGCTAGGCTTATATAGGCCCTAGGGCCAATAGCCTAGTACCTACCTATGAACCTATGAACCTATCACTTATAGCTTCTTCAACTGTTCTGCCTTTACTGCCCAGGTTTCTGTACCATAACTGTACTAACTGGTCACACCAACTTTCTTGTACAACTTACTTTTCAGCTTCTTTGGCATTCTTCTGTTATAGACTACACCTGATACTCTATGCCAGTTGGCTGCAGCCCCTCTGATACTAGCTTTGACCTCTTCATTCAGACTACACTTCTCCTCAACCACCCCTCCCAAATACTTAAAGCTATTTACCTGTTCCACTATCTTCCCTTCTATCTCTGTTCTCAGCTTCTTCTGATTTTCCCAATTTGCTGCCATTACCACCATCTTATCTGTGCTTAGTTTTATCCCATGTGCCTTCAGATTTGCTTTCCATTCTCCTATTCATTGCTGAAGTACTAGCTCAGAGTCTGCCTGTACTGCCACATCATCTGCATACAGCAGCTTTGTTGATCTGTCCCCTCCAATCTATTTGCTAATGTAGTCCATCACCAGTATGAACAGCAGTGGGCTCAGAGCTGAACCCTGGTGTACACCCACTCCCACTGGAAACCCCTCTATGAGGCTGAATGCTGTTCATACTTGAGTCACCGGGTCCTTGTACATACCGATGTTTCTGGGACTTCAAACCACCGTAGTACTGCCCAGATCAGCTTTCTTTGGACATTGTCATATGCTTTATCCAAGTCTAGGAATGCTCAGTTGGACTCTCTCTCCTTATCTCTAGCTTCTTCTCAAGTATCTGTCTCAATGCAAACATCAGGTCAGTTGTGCTGCATCCTGATCTGAATCCAAACTGCTCATCTCCCAACTTACATTCTACTACTCTGCATATCTGTTTATCAATCATCCTGTCCAGAACTTTCATGCACTGTGGTAGGAATTTGATGCCTTTGTACTGCCAACAATTGTGGATGTCCCCTTTGTTCTTGTACACTGGCACAAGTATGCTTATTCTCCAGTCATCTGGGATACACCTTTCCCTCCACACTGCTATTAATACCCTCAGGAGCCATTTCTCCCCTCTCACCCAACATCGTTATCATATCTGCGGTGACCTCATCTGAGCCTGCTGCTTTATCATATCTGCTGTGACCTCATCTGAGCCTGCTGCTTTCCCTAATTTCATCCTCCTTAGTGCTGTTCTTACTTCTTCTAAGGTGGGCGCCTCTTCTGCTGTCATCATAGGCTGTTTCTAGGGCAGTACAGCTTCTATGGGGTTTTCTTCATTCAAAGCTGCTGGAAATACTTATTCCATCTTCCTTTGATGTCCTCTGGACAGGTGAGCAGGTTGTTGCTGGCAACCCTTATGAAGGGTTTCTGATTATCTTCTTTATCTTTCTGTCTTTGTCTTGCAACCTGATATAGTTTCTTTGTGCCACTTATTGAGTCACTTTCCAGAACTTGGTAGAGTGTCTCTGATGCCCTATTCTTTGCTATTGCAACATCTTTCTTAGCTTCTTTGTTAGCCAACCAGTAGTCCTCCATAGCCTGGTCAGTCTTTTCTATCTCCCACTTCTTCCTGCACTCTTTCTTTCTATTGAAGACTTCCTGGACTTTTGCATTCCACAGCCAGCTTTCCTTATGTACCTTATTTCCATACCTGGCTTGGCCACATATCTTTTCTGTAGAGTCCTAACACATGCTGTTTTTAGGCGCTGCCACTCTTTTTCAACTCCACCTATTTCCTCCAATTCTTGGGGTGCTAGAGCCCTGAGTAATTCATTGAACTGCTATACTTTCTCTCCAGTCAACTTCCAGATCTTCAGCCTGGTCTCTATTGACCTTAGAGCCTTCTCTGACCACTGCTTGCAGCTGATTGTGGCAACTAGTGGTTTATGCTGTGGGCTGACTGTTTCACTGAGGATGATTTGCAATCATGGATTCTACCCCATTGCCTTTTTCTTACTAGGAGGAAGTCTACGTGAGTTGCATGTTGGCTATCCTTGTATGTGATATTGTGACTGTCTCTCTTTCTGAACCATGTGTTGGCTATTATCAAGCCATTTGCCAGACAGATATCTAGAATGGCTTCTCCTTCTTTATCCCTGTTGCTTTACCAATGTGGCTCAAGGCAGTCTTCATATCCTGTTCTGTCTGTCATATGTGCATTCAAGTCATCCATTATCAACACCAATTCATGTTGTCCTGCATTATCTAGTAGGTCCCACAACTGTTGTCTGAATGCATGCTTTTCCTCACTATCACAATCCTGCTGTGGGGCATAGGCTGAGATTATGAATACTGCCCCATCATTATACTGGAGTCTGATTGCCATGAGTTTGTCATTAATTCTGATGATATTCCTCACTGCCTTCTGAAGCCTCTCTGTCACCACAATTCCTATACCATTTCTAGCCTGTCCCCCACCTGAGTAGTAGAGTCTGGATCCCAATCCAAGTGACTTTGCTGCACTGCCCTTCCATCTGATCTCTTGGATACATAGGATGTCCAGCCTCCTCTGTAAAATCATGTCATGCACTTCCAAGCTGCATCCTGTCAGTTAACCTACATTAAGTGTAGAAATTCTCAGTTTATGTTTGGCAGGTTGGTTGGTTTTATGTCCAGCTTTCGCTCAACCGGGATAGTCCAACCGGATATATGTCCATTTTCAGTGGATGCCCAGGGAGAAAATCTCCACATACCAAAAAAGAGACAGCACATATATCACTGAGTGATAAACTCAGGCAGACGTTGTAGAAAAATATAGACAAAGAATATGGGCAGATATCAATATACACAATGTGCAGACTTACATCTGATTGGCAAAGACGTTTCAGAAAATGTGAACATAGAATGCAATCAGATCTCGTAATTCACAATGCTTAGATATTCAAATGGTATGAGGCATAGCTACTTGGCTAAACAGCAGGTTGGGTACAAGACATGTATTAGTGAAGTTGTTAGTCAGGTTTAGAACAAGAGCACAGTCAATGAGATGGGAGGTATTTTTTTACTTCTCTTTTAAATAGGGGTAGTGAGAATTCCTTGGTAATGGTAGTAGGGAGTAGATACCAGATTTTACTGGTTGAGTTGGCAAATATAGCATTGCCTACAGAGTTGTTGGATTTTTGGGTCAGTATCATTAGTTTATCAGCTGAGCATAATGGCCTGGGGGATCTATGATGGGTGAAAATATTTTTGAGGTTAGGGGTGTTATCAGGTTGATGCAGTATTTTTTTCACTACTATAAGCTGGTTGAACTGTAGAAGGGTAAAATATTCTAGCCATACCAGTGCTTTGAGGTTCTGGCAATGGTGGGTCCTAAAAGCCATGGCAGTAGCAAATCTGGCTATATGAGGGCACATATACCCCTCCCACCATTACCAAAGGTCCCTGGCATGGTTCAGAGTAGGCAACCCACTTATTACTGGTAACTACCCATGCCCATTTTGGTGACATTAGTCAACATGACCGAATCACCTAGAGCCATATTTTACACCATCGAGTGGCTAGCCCTGCCATGGCATGCAGTCTGTGATCCATGTTCTTCTCTGTCTTGAGGATGCTGTGCATCACAGTAGATGCCCAAAGCAGTTGGTCTGTATAACTCTTCCCCCTATAGGGCATCATGTAGAGCCTGTGCTGCTGCCCACAGCTCCATTCAATGATTAGTTTGAGATGGAAACACTCAGCATGTTTTTCAGATATGGGAGAAACCCATGAATACACAGGGAGAACATGCAAATTCCAAACAGGCATTGGTCGAAGGTCAGGAATGAACCTTGTACCTTGTGTATGGGAGGTGAAGACCTTAACTATTAAGCCATCTGGTCTACATCTGGTATAACTATGACTTCATATTATATCAAGGGCATAACTAAAGTTATTCAAAGTATCTCAAAGTGTGTAAAAGTGCTTACAGTGTGTGCTTATTAATGTGCATGTATTTCAAAGAGTTATTTGTGTGCAAAGTGCAACTATTTCATAAAGTGCAACCAAAGTATAGCCATTTCGAATAGTTCTTGTGCTGAGTGTGTCTATTCCCAAAGTGCCGCCATTGCAGAGTGTTTACACTGTAGAGAATTGCCTAGAAAGGTGCCACCGATTTGGGGAAGTTTCAGTGTGCTGTGTACAGTTTATTCGCAAAGTGCCATTACTTCTAAATGGTATTGACTCTGAGATTCTCCTGCCCAGTTCATTCACATCATAGAGTTATTTAATGTGCTTCTTTAAATGATGAGAAATGACTTTAGCAGTACAGTAAGTTCAAAAGTATTTTGCTGCCCTACAAACTTATTTTGCAAAGTCCAGTTACACAGGCGCTTGCATCGTGCAGTTATTTGATGTGCTTCTTATACTGATAAGAGGTGATTTAGTGCAATACAGTAATTTCAAGAATATTACAGTGCTCAAGAAATTCTTATTTTGCAAACTTCAGTTATACTGAGGCTCATTGTGCAATAATTACAAGTTGAGCAAAGTTGCAAGTACTGGCATAAATTTCTGGCACGTGTATGTTAAGTGTTTGTGCTTATTTGTAAATCCCTTCACTGGTATGTGTTAATATGGCAGACAGATTTCAAAAGCCCTTACCACTTGTATTTGATCAGAATATTGCAGAGAATTTGAGAATATTTGAACAAGAGTATGATATTTTTATACAAGCAGCTTATTCAGATAAAGATGCATGCTCCAAGGCATTCATTTAGCTAAACTTAGCTGGGTCAGAGGCCATAGAAAGATAGTGTTCGCTTGTGTGTGCACCGGCAGTATATGAAGGAGAAGGTGAAAACCATCATATTGTTGTATAGATTGAGTCAAGGGAAGACCATGAGTGTTTGAAGCACAAGTTCAGAGAAATGTGAAACCCCCCAGACAAATATTACATTAGGTAGGAATTTGTTTTACATGAGAGATCAGAAACCAGTGGAAACGTTTGCAGCTTATATAACTGATCTGAGAAACACGACTAAAACGTGTCAGTTTGGTGACTTAAAAGATGAGTTGATAAAGGACAGGCTCTTGTGTGGTATTAATAGTGCTGGTGTGAGAAAGATCTTGCTTCATTATAGTGATTTAACATTGAGTAAAGCTGTAGAGATTTGCCAAATCTATGAAGTAACAGAAAAACATACAAGTTTGCTTGCAAGTGACAAGAGCATGATTTCAGCAAGCTCCAGAGCAAATGTAGAAAGCATGCAACTTGTGGAAAACAGAAATAAGCCTACTAAGCACATGGCCGTCACAACCCCTGATGGTTCATCAAGAAAACTACATAGCTTTCCAGCAAGTTCTAAGATCAGTTCAGTTAAAGGCACATGCTCAGTACAGTACAAGCATGAATCAGCAAAACCCAAGTCCATCTTTATAGCCAACTGTCACAGTTGTGGTGCAAATCATGAGTCTAAAAGAGAGAAATGTTTAGCATTTAGAACACAAATGCTCACTCAAAAAAAAAAAAAAAAAAAAAAAATTTCTCCTATCTTATTTTATCTTTTTAAATCATCTGTTTAAATTGCTATGTTTCTCATGTAACATTTTTATGCCTTTTGTGAACTTGTACAACTTATGGAGCTTTTCTCCCCGGGCCTCTACTGAAAATGGACATATATCCAGTTGGACTAGCCCGGTCAACAAATGTAAAATAAATAAAATAAATAAATAAAATAAATTTGGTCAGCGATGTCAGAAGTGTAAAAATGGAACCATTTCCAAAAGGTTAGCAAATCAGGTAAACCTCAAGTAGTAGTAAAGAAAGGTCACACAAAAAAGCAGGTTGATCAAGCAGTTAGCTTTCTATGTGGATGGATGGTGTGTCAGTAATTGGTGAAAGAGTTGCAGTGAATCTACTAACAAAAAGCAAAGTGTTCTGTACAGTCCGGATCAATGGTAAATCAACAGAGCTTAAAGGAGACACAGGTTCAAAGTGTAATGTTATATCAGCAGACACATTTGCTAAAGTGAGAACTAATGAGCAACTCAATATGGCCAGTATTGCGAAACTTGTTGCTTATGAAGGTGAAAAGATTCAAACCGAAGGCTCAGTGATGCTTTCATGTTATTTGGCCGAGAACTCTTACAATTTCTTATTCTATGTAGTCAGAGGACCAGTACAGTCATTACTGGCTCTCAAAGATAGTTTGAGAATGAATCTGCTTTCTTTTACCACAAATGTTCATTACATAAGTGCATCTCCTAGTTCTAATTTTTCAGAAGCCATTTTCTCAGAATATGCTGATGTTTTCAATGATAGGTTGGGTAAACTTCCAGTAGTGTATTCCATGAAATTAAACCCAGAGGTCACTCCAGTAGTCAGATCAGCAAGAGGAGTTCCTATAGTGATGCAGGAAAAACTTAAGGCTCAGCTGGATAAAATGGTGCAGCAAGGTGTAATTTGTCCAGTTACAGAACTAACTAAATGGGTATCATCTATAGTAGCAGCTTACAAAAAAGGCTCAGAAGAAATCAGAATGTGAATTGACCCAAGAGATTTGAACAAAGCATTGAAAAGGTCATATCATCCAATGCGCACAGTTGAAGAGGTTGCAGCCCCAATAGAAATGGCACTATTTTTTCTGTTTTAGATGCAAAGAGTTCATTTTGGCAAGTTGTGACACCCCTGCATTGGCCCAGTAATCAAGGAGCCTCAATCCTCACCACTAACACCAGTGAGGGACATGCACATTGGGAGGATGACAAGTACACACACAGTAAAGTACAATTTCCTTTAAGTGTACACAGAGATCACAGTCAGTCTGGGACTGGTTTCTCCCTCTCTCTCTCTCCAGATCCCCAATAAGACTTCCCACTAGCACAGCTATAGGGTTAAGATCTCAGCCGAGTGGTCAAGCCAAAACCCCCAGCACCCTCTCTGTCCAAACAGTGCTTTGTGTCCCTGCCCAAGTAGCTGACACACACTTTGAGATTTGATTTATATACAAACACACAGACACTCCTGGGGAAGGCTGGCACAGGTTTACTAGCTATGCCCCCTTCTGCCAAGACTATAAGGCAGAAATCACTGCCACCAACCAGCTCTTACTTAGCTACTATAAGGCCCTTCCCAAAGGCTGACCAGTACTGTGTAATGTTACTATTATCCAACTGGTAAGTGCCTCCAAGGCTAAGGCTATTTAGTAGTGGCCTATACAGTATCTCTAAACAAAACCAGCCACAATTAAAAGGTTTAAATATATTTAATAATAAATAATAAAATAACATGACAATACTCAATAACTCAACAAAGTTCAGAATCACAGGAAATCCTTTAAAACAACATTGCAGGACAGTCTCACATAAATACAGAAAACATCTAGACTAACTATACTATATTCCTATCTATCTCTAAGAGAGATACTATGAGCTAAGTCTTACTTACAGAGGCAGGCAAATACAGATGAAAAGTGCTGATGAGAGGATATTTCTAGGTCCAAGACTTGATACAAAATGCACAGACTCACTCTCCGAGATAGTTCTTAAGTTACTATCAAACATTTCTGCTGGGTTATCTCTGATTACCTCATTCTTGTCATCTCTGCCTTTAGTTTCCAGGATAACAGGAACTTAAAATATAAAACTTCTGTGTTAAAATACTTATTTTTCAGAAGTTGCCTGGAACTGGAAGTCATAAAACTAGTTAAATACTTTTTACCCTTGAAACCTGTAATTATTTCTTTTTCCAGACAATAGAAATAATTTTTAGCTGCAGACATTCTGTCTTTTTGCTGTGTTAACTAACTTTATAACACATCATAAAACTCTACACTTATTTTCTCAGAGTTTGCAAGTTAACTCTGTATGTTCCAGCTACTACTAAGAAAACACACATTTACACAGGCATATAATTTAGGCACATTTCTGCTCTTGTCCAGTAGGGTACACAGTGGTTACATTTTTGGAGCTTAGCACATATCATAGTTTTCTTACATTTGTAAGACAAGCATACAAACCATATTACTATTCACAAATAACATATAATTATTTACAAAATTCCAGCTAGCTGGGCTGGCAGCCTTCACACAAGTGATGCTTGATCACAAATCCTCATTACTAACCACTTTTGGTACTCCGTTTGGCAGCTACAGCTTTCTAAGGATGCCATTTGGAATAAATTCTGCAAGTGAAGTCTTCCAATGTGCAATGGAGCAAAGTGTTTCAGGTTATCCTTGTGCCATAATGGTGGATGATTTATTGGTTGAAGGCAATGCTGAAGCAGAGAATGACAGAAACCTAAAGAAAGTTCTAGACAGAGCACGTGAAGTAAACTTGAATCTCAATCCTCTGAAGTGCAAATTCAGACTTCTAGAAGTTACATATGTAGGTCATTTATTTACCAGTACTGGGTTGAGACCAGACCCAACCAAGCAAGCAGCAATTCTTGAGATGTCAGCACCAGACAATGTTCAAGCTCTGCACCATTTTCTAGGCATGGTCAACTATTTAGGTGAGTTTATACAAGAGTGCACTGGGTTGACAGCACCTTAGAGAGAGCTAACATGCAAAAATGTTACATTATCATAGCTAGAACAGCATCAGAAGACATTTGATGACTTCAAGCAGAAAATTGCCACCCTACCTACATTAAGATACTATGATGTGAACAAACTAGTTAATCTTTCCTGTGATACTTCAAAATTTGGTCTAGGCACAGTTATACTTCAAGAGGGCAGACCAGTAGCCTATGCATCTAGAACACTTACCCAAACTGAGATGCGGTATGCTCAAATTGATAAAGAACTTTTTGCGATTGTATTTGCATGTTCCAAGTTTCCCGATCATATTTATGGTCAAGCTATTCAGATTGAGACTGATCACCAATCTCTATTTACTATTCTAAAGACGCCTATGCATTCAGCTCTAGCAAGGTTACAAAGAATGATGCTCAGATTGCAAAAGTACAACTTCAAACTGGTCAATATGAAAGGTAAACTACTGTATCTGGCTGATACCTTATCCAAATCACCAATAAACAGGTTGATGCAGAGAACTTTGACTTTGATTTGATGGCAGTGCATAATTTTTCTACTACTAAGCTTGATGAGTTGAAAGATAACACTAAGACTGATCCGATTTTGTAAAAGCTCAATCACTACCTTAATGTTGGATGGCCATCAAAGCAATCTAGTGTACCACCAGAAGTGCGAACCTTTTTCCTACAGGGATGAAATGTTGATGGAAGATGGCATTATTTTCAAAGGTCCCAAAATTGTTGTTCTTGATTCCTTACAACATGAGTACATCCAGATTTTGCATCATGGTCACCCAGGCTCTGCTTCCACCAAGAGCCGATTGAGAGAATTTGTATTTTGATTTTCTTTACAAAAAGACATTGATAAAGTACTTTCTTCTTGTTCAGTATGCAATAGTACTAGAGCACACTTGCAAAGAGAACCACTTCAGCTACATCCAGTTCCTGATTTACCTTATTTGACAGTAGCCACTGATATCTTTGAGTGGAGCAATCAATACTACTTGGTATTGGTAGACACTTATTCAAATTGGTTTAAGATTGATCTAATACCTAATCTAACATCTACTACTGTTTTTACTAAGCTGAAACATAATTTCTCAGTCCATAGTAGTCTGCACAAATTTATTTCTGATAATGGTACTCAGTTTACTAGCCAGTTGTTTCATAAATTTGCAAGAGAATGGGACTTTCTACGCATTACCAGCAGTTCTGATTATCCTCAGTTGAATGGCCTGGCTGAGTAAGCTGTGTGGAGTGTGAAACAGCTACTTGAAAGGTCAAGACATGACAATTCAGGCATTTTTTTAAATCTGCTAAACCTCATGATGATGTTCTTGGATCTCCAGCTCAATGACTTCTTTCCAGGTAAACATGAACTACATTACCTATTCCTACCAATCTACTAAAGCCTAAAGCCAGGAATAATAAGACCATCGAGGCTCAATTACTTAAGAAGCATTCTATCCAGAAGTCATTGTACAACAAATCGAGCAATCTTCTTTCCCCACTAAAGGAAAGAGAAATGGTCCGACTTCAAACAGAAAAAGCTTTTGACCACATGCGGCAAGTTATTGGCAAATGTTCTGAATTGAAATCTGACCTTAGAGACTTGGAAGGTACACAGTACAGGCAAAACTGTAAACATCTGTTACCTATACCAACATCATCATCAGAACATTGTTATAGTAACTTAGACTCAAAATCTCAGAGAGAGAGACAATGATTTTTTTCCATTCAAGAGGGTTTTCCTACCTCTGATTCCATCCATGAAGATGTTCCAATCAAATCACAGATCAAACATTTTTCAGAGACAGCTCCAGTAGTTAAGCCTAATTCCCAATTTTATATCACACGTTATGGATGAGTATCTGTGCCCAGTGAGAAATATGAAGCAACAGGGTCTTAACTGTGTATTGTTCTGTTGTGTCTTTTGGCTTTTCCTGGTTAGGGGGCACCACAGTGGAACACCAGTCTGCTAATGATTGGCAGTAGATTTTTATGTGCTGAGTTGCAAGCCCTGACGCACAACCTTCAATGAAGGTATGCCCATTCACGCATGTCTCTACACCGAAGATGCTCTAGGTGAGAACCGAACAGGCAACATCTTACTGTGAGGCGACAATGCTACCCCAGCACCACCACCGCAGTATATATGTACTATATCATGTATTAATACATGACTGATAATTGTCTGTGATATCTGCATGTCCAAATATCTATCACACTGCATGTCTTGTTTTATAAATATGTATTAAAACTTCTATTAATGAATGACTGATAACTGTCTGTAATATCTTCTTGTCCATAGCATTGCATGTTTTGTTTTATATATATGTATTATATCTTGTATTAAAGCATGACTGATAATTGTCTGTGATATCTGCATGTCCACATATCCATAACACTGCATGTTTTGTTTTATATATATGTATTACATCTTGTATTAATGCATGACTGATAATTTTCTGTGATATCTTCATGTCCAAATATCCATCACATTGCATGTTTTGTTTTATATATATGTATTATAGCTTGTATTAAATCATGGCTGATAACTGTCTGTGATATCTGCATGTCCAAATATCCATAACATTGCATGTTTTGTTTTATATATATGTATTATATCTTGTATTAATGCAGGAGTAATATTTGTCTGTGATATCTGCATGTCGAAAAATACATAACATTGCATGTTTTGTTTTATATATATATATATATATGTATCATATCTAGTACTAATGCATGAGTGATAATTGTCTGTGATATCTGCATGCCCAAATATCCATAAAATTGCATGTTTTATTTTATATATATGCATTATATCTTGTATTAATGCATGACTGATAATTGTCTGTGATATCTGCATGTCCAAATATCCATCACATTGCATGTTTTGTTTTATATATATGTATTATATCTTGTATTAATCCATAACTGATAATTGTCTGTGATATCTGTATGTCCAAATATCCATAACATTCCATATTTTGTTTTATACACATGTATTATATCTTGTATTAATGCATGAGTGATAATTGTGATACCTGCATGTCCAAATATCCATAACATTACATGTTTTGTTTTATATATATGTATTATATCTTGTATATATATATATATATATATATATATATATATATATATATATATATATACATATATATATATATATATATATATATATATATATATATATGTATATATATATATATATATATATATATATATATATATGTGTGTGTGTGTGTGTGTGTGTGTGTGTGTGTGTGTGTGTGTTATATCTTGTATTCATGCATGACTGATAATTGTCTGTGATATCTGCATGTCCAAATATCCATCACATTGCATGTTTTGTTTTATATATATGTATTATAGCTTCTATTAAAGCATGGCTGATAACTGTCTGTAATATCTGCATGTCCAAATATCCATAACATTGCATGTTTTGTTTTATATATATGTATTATATCTTGTATTAATGCATGACTAATATTTGTCTGTGACATCTGCATATCCAAATATCCATAATATTGCATGTTTTGTTTTGTATATATGTATTATATCTTGTATTAAAGCATGACTGATAACTGTCTGTGATATCTGCATGTCCAAATATCCATAACATTGCATGTTTTATTTTATATATATATGTATTATATCTTGTATTAATGCATGACTGGTAATTGTGATATCTGCATGTCCAAATATCCATAACATTACATGTGTTTTATATATATATATATATATATATATATATATATATATATACATATATATATATATATGTATTATCTCTTGTATTAATGCATGACTGATAACTGTCTGTGATATTTGCATGTCGAAATATCCATAACATTGCATGGTTTGTTTTATATATATGTATTATATCTTTTATTAAAGCATGACTGACAACTGTAACTGTATCTGAAAGATAGCTCGCAATCTACACAAGCATCAGTAGCCCCATGCCCCACTAACAATGATACGGTGGCTGCGTTGGATGACTCTATAAACACTAGATTAATATTAGGAAATGCCATCAATGGAGAACCCAATGTGTCCGACACACCTGTTGCATCCCTGCCCTGCAACCAGCAAGGATTAGCTAACCAAAGTACTCTGGGTGCTAAATCTAAAGCTAGTAGTTCGAATCATAGATTTATGGCACCTGTACCTTTAAACTTTCCTCTCCCTTACAAAGGTGCAGTGCGCACTCGTTCCAACAGCCGGGGAAGAGGAAAAAGGAAATTATCGGGAGAAACGCCGGAACAAAGGAGAAAAATGAAAGCCTGAATTGCCTGTTTTTTAATTTAACCACAAGGACATTTACATCGAATGAACAGTATGTCTTAAATAAGGGTTTGTCGTTTATCCCTTCAAAACATAGCATTGTATCTGATACACTGATAGGTTTACGCATGTTTTGTAGAAAACTATCCCTCAAGGTTTTATTTAAAGATGTTTTACCCCACCACAATGCTGGTTCAGATACCTTAATTTGTAGAAAGAAAAGTACTTTTGTGCCTCCATTAACACAACCCATTGAATGCTTTATGAAAACATGTGAGCGGGACTTTTACCACTACTATGACTGTCATAATAGTAAAGGCATTTTTGTTAATTTAAGCGCAATAGAGAAACGTGAGCTACATGGCCTTTGTAATGATACATGCTTGGTGTTTAAACCTGCAGACAAGGGAGGGGGGATTGTTGCTATGGACGCAACCTTTTACCGACAGTTAATGTCAAATATGTTGAACAATGACAATGCATACAAGGTAATAGAGAAATCGGATATTACATCAATAGTGCAGTATGTACATGACACCTTCTATGATTTATTGATGACAAGATCCATAGACAAACCTCTCTATGATTTCCTTATGATAGAATTACCTTTGATACCCATAATCAAGGGTTTGCCTAAGCTACACAAGGACAAATATCCACCCCCATTACGTCCCATTGTATCAGGTGATCATTGGGTAACACAAAATGCATCCTTATACATACAAACTAAATTGGGAGTACTAGTGAAAAAAGTATCTACTATATTACAGGACTCCTATGAACTATTAGATGATCTTAAATTAGATATGGTAAAAACAAAGATCAAAGCAGATACCTTATTAGTTACGCTAGACATAGAGAGTCTTTTTACAAGTATCCCTAACGACTACGGTATAGATGCGATAAGAGCACATCTGACAGAAATAAAAATGGATAACAACGAGATTATGAATATCTGTTGTATGTTAGACTTGGTTTTAAATAACAACATTTTTTTGTATGATCATACAGTATATGCACAAACATGGGGGGTGGCCATGGGCACCCCCTGTGCTAATGCATATGCCAACCTCGTTGTATACAGATGGGAAAAAGAAAACATCTTTAATGACCCCAGGTTTGATAACGTGGCTCTATACAGGCGATTCGTAGATGACGTTCTACTATTGTGGAATGGTGACATTGATACCTTGAATGACTTTATTAATTTTATGAATACTACTACATCTTTCTTTAGATTTACTTATGAGTATTCTAAATTTAGTGTGAATTTTCTAGATATTACCATTATAAAAAGAATTAACAATGAACTGGCCACTACACTCTACAGGAAATCCTGCTGGAGGAATGGAGTCCTTCATTTTGATAGTCTACACCCACGTCACATTTTTCAAAATATTGTGAAGAATCAGATGAATAGGATACTAAGGATATGTAGTGATAAATTAGATGCACTACAGTTAATTGACTCTCAGAAAAAATATTTTTTGGATAGAGGATATCCTATAAAATTGATAAATGATATAACGGAATCCTTATTTGAGAGTCCAATACCTTGTAGAGGGTTAGTTAGGTCACAGAATAAAAATAAAAAGAAAATGACTCAAAGTATAGAATATGATATTAAATACACTAGTGACGTGCAACACCTAACCAGAATTGTGAAAGGGAACTGGAAAATTTTGTTAACAGATCCAACACTCTCAGGACTGCTTGGGGAAAAACCTGCTTTCAGATATAATAACTGTATGAATTTGAAAAGGCTGCTATGCAAGGAGAAATTAGACATTATACCTGTTGATATTAGGGCTCAAATAAAAACAGGCACTTTTGCTTGTGGTAAATGTTCACTTTGTAGATATATAAATAGGAAAGGAGATTTTAATGTCTCAGGCGTTGAATTTAATCTAAAACCCACCTTTTATGCAACTTGTAATACTCGAAATGTAGTTTATTTAGCTACTTGCAACCAATGCAACGGTTATTATGTGGGCATGACATCACGAAGGTTTAGAGACCGGATATATAATCATGTCTATGATATAAGAAGAAATAGTCCCACTAATGTCTTGGCCGTGCACTGTAGTACTTATCCTCAACATAGTTTTGTGTTTCAGATCTTGCAAGTAGTAAATCCTAATAGAAGAGAAGGTGACCATATGAATACTCTGGAAACTTTTGAGCTTAGGTGGATTTTAAGATTGAAAGCTCATATACCACCTGGTTTAAACACTATGATTAGCATTCGGCCTGCCCTACTAGGTCTTGTATGAGTTATCATATTATGATCTCCTGTAAGCAAGTTGTTTATCCTGTACTATATCTAGTTTATTATCAGGTATTTTTATACTATGATTTGTTTTTTTAAACTTTGCTTGACCATGTGTTCACATTTTTGGACTTGGTATATATTCTATGAACATGTATATTTTTTTGCTATTTTGTTATATTGACACCTCATGCCCACATCAACATTCGTTATATGATACACTTAATAGTATTCTTTAGATATATGTTATTTTTAAAAAATTAATAATAACAAACATGGGTTGCTCTAAGGCTGTTGATTTTGTTAGACACAGAGATTAGTAGAATAGTGACACACAATTTCTGTGCCCTTATATATGTGTCTATATGCTCATATCAGCCTCTTTAGTTTTTTCAGTTTTTTAGTTTTTTTAGTTTTTTAATTTCGGCTCTTATTGGCTGAAATATAGTTGATTTTTTTGATATGGACTTTTAATGAAAGTATATTTTTATGAGTCTATAACATGTTATGCGTAAAAATATTACAGTGTCATATTGGGCTTCATGGTCATGTGACTGATATGAAAAAACCGGAAAGCATGTTTTTACACTATGAACTGAAATATAATACATAATGAAAAGCTATAAAAAGGGACCCTCCCTAAATATGGGCACAATTTCCTTGAGAATCATAAGTGGTATTTTTGATTATACCAGTTATAATTATAATGTATATTATTAAACCATACGTATATATGTAATTTTATATAACTCTACACTATATGAAATTTTTCTCTGCCAATTTTGTTATGTTATAGCCATTATTCTGGATCTTTTTTATATATATATTCCACGTCCATTTTTGTATTTGTTATATAATATACTTAATAACATCCCCATACATATGTATTTTAGAAAATTAATTATAATAAATGAATTTGGGCTGCTTAGAGGTCAAATAACCTTTTTTAGGTATGGAGACTAGTAGAATAGTGATAGATAATCCATGTGCTTTTATGCATTTATCAGTTACTCTAGTTTTCAGTTTAGCTTCCATACTTTATTTGTTGAAAGTATTTTCAAATTTTGGTATATTTTTTTAAATAGATAGCATTTAATGAGTCTAAAATATGTTATATCTGAATGTTATAATGTCCATATGGGCCTTGCATGGCTGATATTATAAACTGAAAGCATGTATTTTGTTTTGTTTCCTTCATTGTAATTTAAAATGCGATGTGCAATGACAAGCTACTAAAATGACTCCTTCCCAAATATGGGCATAACTTCCTTGAGAACCATATGCAGTAGCTTAATTGCACTAATTATGGGTTTAATATATATTATTGACCTTTATATATATGTAATTCTATATTATGATAGATATTAACATTAAAAAAAGTGTTTTAAACAGTTTATATAAGTTTCTTAATTATTGAGCATATACACCAATATTTTGATGGATTACTATAGTTTTTGACTCACTTGTTAATTGATTGTATAATTGGTAATATTCTTTTCACTATAAAGACAGCTGAAATTTTAAAGTTTGTAACCTGATGAAATATCCATAACATTGCTTGGTTTGTTTTATTAATAAAAGATTTATAACTTTCTAGCCTCTGGTTAGTTCATTGAGTGGTCAAAATTTAATCTATGACTGACAACTGTGATAACTGCATGTCCAAATATCCATAACATTGCATGTTTTATATATATATATATATATATATATATATATATATATATATATATATATATATATATATATATATATATATATATATATATATACATATATATATATATATATATATATATATATATATATATATATATATATATATATATATATATAATATCTTGTATTCATGCATGACTGATAATTGTCTGTGATATCCGCATGTCCAAATATCCATAACATTGCATGTTTTGTTTTATATATATGTATTATATTTTGTATTAATGCTTGACTGATAACTGTCTGTGATATCTGCATGTCCAAATATCCATAACATTGCATGTTTTGTTTTATATATATGTATTATCTTGTATTAATGCATGACTGGTAATTGTGATATCTGCATGTTCAAATATCCATAACATTACATGTTTTGTTTTATATATATGTATTATATCTTGAATTAATGCTTGACTGATAACTGTCTGTAATATCTGCATGTCCAAATATCCATAACATTGAATGTTTTGTTTTATGTAGATATGCATATATATATATATATATATATATATATATATATATATATATATATATATATATATATATCTTGCGTTAATGCATGACTGATAATTGTCTGTGATATCTGCATGTCCAAATATCCATAACATTCCATGTTTTGTTTTATATATATGTATTATATCTTGTATTAATGCATGACTGATAATTGTCTGTGATATCTGCATGTCCAAATATTCATAACATTGAATGTTTTGTTTTATGTAGATATGCATATATATATATATATATATATATATATATATATATATATATATATAATATCTTGTATTAATGCATGACTGAAAATTGTCTGTGATATCTGCATGTCCAAATATCCATAACATTGCATGTTTTGTTTTATATATACGTATTATATCTTGTATAATTGCATGACTGATAATAGTCTGTGATACCTGTATGTCCAAATATCGATAACATTGTATATTCTGTTTTATGTAAATGTATTATATCTTGTATTAATGCATGGCTGATAATTGGGTGTGATATCTGCATGTCCAAATATCCATAACATTGCATGTTTTGTTTTATATATATGTATTATATCTTGTATTAATGCAAGACTGATAATTGTCTGTGATATCTCCATGTCCAAGTTTTATTTTATTTTATTTATTTTATTTATTTTACATTTGTTAACCGGGCTAGTCTAACTGGATATATTTCCATTTTCAGTAGAGGCCCGGGGAGAAAAGCTCCAGTGGAACAAAATAAAAATTGAAATTAAACATTTAAAAATTAAAAAACATTTAAAAATTTAAAAAAAATTAAAAAAACAGTTAAAAATTTAAAAATCAATTTTAATACATAATAAATGAATGGCTTTCAATAGAAGATTATTCAAAAAGCAGGACGTAATTAGAATACAATAAATTACAGCAGTATTACTAGAGTAATGTAGGTATTCACAATAGTAGAGGTGACAATATGTATAGGATAATTCAATATGCAGAGAGATACATGTAGACTATCAGTATATTAACAGGATAGAGATTTTCAGAGCATTAAGCTAGATAGATTACATGAGTATGTTGAATTCTGTAAAGCAGTTACAGTCCTTCTGCAAAGAATGTGAAATAGGTAGAGGTTCAAGAGGAGAAATATTTGGAGTGAAGGAGAAGATTAATCAGGGTTGCTACAGGGGCATTGTTTTGAGGTGCCTTTTGAGGTTTTGTTTAAAGAGAGGCAGTGAAGAAATTAAAGTTAGGTCATTAGGCAGTAGGTTCAAGTTTTTTCCCACAGAGTTGGAAAACAGAGAAACTCAAGCCATGTTGTAAGACTTGCTTATGCTAGCAAGAGGCTTGCTGGAAGAGCGAAGAGAATTTAGATTTCTGTATGGGATTATGAGATTGGAAAGTACAGGGGTGCTGTTAGGTTTATAAAATATCTTGTGGGCAATGGTGAGTTGGGAGAATTTCAATTGGTTTTGAAATTCAAGCCAGCCTAGCTGCGTTAAATTCAGTCAATAGTGAGTTCTAAAAGGATTTCCGGTGGCAAATCTGGCGATGTTATTATAGGAATTAGCAAGTTTGATGAGATTATTTTTCTTTAGATTAGTATATATCGGTGAGGCATACAGAAGAGTTGAAATTAAATGGGAGTGTGCAATCATAGTTCTGGCTATTGCTGTTAGGAAAGGTTTAATTCTATATAAGGAGTCTATTTTTCTATTGACAGTTTTGATGTTGTTATTTATGTGGCTGTCAAATGTAAGGTTATTGTCAATAGTAATTCCTAGCAATTTAGTGGTAGAATCAGGGAATATACTTGTGCCATTATTGGAGATGACAGAGAATTCTATGGGGGAGGATTTGCTGGTGGGTGTGAAGAGAAGGAGTTTAGTTTTTTTGGCATTGAGCAGGAGGCAACGTTTAGTGAACCATGTTTCAACTATGTTGAAAACATTCTGAGTAAGAGACTGTAGATCAGTTGGGGAATTTGCTGAGCATATTAGTGTAGAATCATCTGCATATTGAATGCAGGTGGCTTGTGGAATGGCTACATGGAGGTCGTTGATAAACAGTGAGAAAAGAAGTGGACCTAGAATAGAGCCCTGAGGGACTCCGAGTGTGACAGGCAGAAGGGATGATATATTATTTTCCCAAAGAACTGCCTGTTGCCTATTGGTAAGGTAGGACTTGAACCTTTGAACTGCCAGGCAGTCAAGGGAAAGGGATTCAAAAATGTTGATAAGAAGGGTATGGTTTACCATGTCAAATGCTTTTGACAGGTCAATAAAGAATGCAGAAGAGAGGTTGTTGTTATTACAATTTCTATTAATGGCTTCTGTAAAGGATAATAGGGCAGTTGTGGTGCTATGGGATGGCCTAAAGCCATGCTGACAGTTTGCTATGATGTTATGTTGAGATAAATGGTTTAAAAGTTGTTGCTGAATGCATTATTCCATAATTTTTGCTAGGGGTGATAATAGAGCTATTGGCTGGTAGTTGGAATAATCATTAGAGGTAACCCCTTTGTGTAGGGGGATAATATGGGAGATTTTCCAGATGTCTGGAACTATTCCTTCTTTAATGGTTCTATTTATGAGGATAGATATAGGATATGAAATTATGTTGGCTGCTTTTTGCAGGTATTCAGATGGTAGCTGGTTAGCAGAAGGAGTACAAGGTTTAAGTTTTTGGATGTATTTATAGATAAGAGTGGTTGAGATGGGTTTCAGATGGAATGTTGGAAGAGTGCCAGGTGTGGTGGAGGGGAAACTTGAGTTGTCAGGGACTAGTTGACTGGCTAGTGATTGTATGGTCTCTGTGAAGAAGGTATTGAAGGTATTGGCAGTTTGGTGGGGGTGTTTTGTTCAGCCTGGGATGGGGTAGGTGTATGTGAGTGGCCTGGGTTTAGGAGTTTATTTATACTAGACCGGAACTTTTGGGGATTGTTTTGGTGATTTTGCTGTAACTTATAGTAGTAGTTCTTTTTGTCTGTAAGTATTGCCTTTTTTGTAATATTTCTTAAATGCTTAAATGTTTTGTTCATCTGAGATAGTTTTGTTAGCTCTCCATTTAGCCCAAGCCTTGTTCCTAAGTAACATTTTTTGTCTGGTTTCTTTAGAAAGCCAGGGGACAGGCATGGACTTCATTCTAATGGACCGTTTGGGTGAATGCTTATCTAGGATCAATAAGAATTTAGAGTTTAGGTATTTAACAGCTTCTTCAAGTGGTAGGGTTTTTAAAGGGTTCCAGTCACAGGCTCTAAGTTCATCTTGGAATAGTACTGGGTTAAAGCGTTTGTTGGAACATGCAATCCTATATGTTGGGGGGGTTAGAGATATCATTTTTTTGCCTTAGGATGTAGGTCAAAGAATGATCGCTTGCATCATCTGGCAGAGTTCCTATGTTGTAAGCTTGTTTCTGTTTTTTTATAAATATCCAGTCAAAGGTGCTCTCTTTCTTATTTGGTTTATTGATTCTAGTTGTGGAAGTGATAGTTTGATTAAAGCCATGAAGGTTGATATGAGAGGTAGGATTAGCAGTGTTAATAGCTTTCCAGTCAGTATTAAAATCACCAAGTATTATTGTTTCTTGAGGGTAGGTTGAGGACATCCAGCTTAGAATATCCTCTATAGTATTGATATTATTACCAGGTGGTAGGTAGATACAAATGATATATAAATATTTGTTTCGGTTAATTTGAAATCTGGTAATAAGGACTTCTGCCTTACTATGCTGAGGTGGGTCATATGGTAAAGTGGAGATTTGAAGTCCATCTTTGAATAGGACTGCTACTCCTCCACCCTTGCTTTTTATTCGGACTTGTCTTAATATATTATATCCTTGAGGAATTACCTCATTGTCTTTGGTGTCTAGTTTTAACCAAGTTTCTGTCAGGCAGAAGATGTCAAAGCCGTGAATATCTAGAAGGGCGTGGAGATGGGCTACTTTGTTTTTAATACTGCGGATATTTAGGTGTCCTATTAGGAAAGAGTTTGGTAGTTTAGGGTGGGTTATTAGGGTAGCAGGATTTGTAGGGCCAGGGTTAGGGTGGATGTCACTGTCTTTTAAGGAGGGATTGCTTAGTTTGATTGTAGAAGTATTTGTAAAGTTGGTTAGATATTTTACTTTCTTTACTGTGGGTTTATTGTATTTAATGTGGGAGAATCTATGGTATTTAGGTAGTAGATAGGTGGGACCAAAAGTGATGTTAGTTTGAATATTAGGGAGTATGGGAGTATATATAGCTGTTTGTTTTGGGGAATAATTGAAATTGAAATAGTATAGTGTTTCAAAGGAGGTGATGAGGTAGGTGGAGGTGAGAGCAATTGAAATTAAAGCTAAGAGTATTGGTTTGGTCATTTTATTTATTACTACTAAAGGTGTCTTGAAGTGATATATAAGGAAGATTTAGGAGTTAAGTCTAAAATTAAAAAAGGTGGTAATTGTATAAGAAGAGTGTATAGAGCAGGGAATTAATACTTGTTTGCTAGAAGGAAAGGGATATGGTACAATTCTCTAAGTATTGGGTTATAGTTTCTGCTAGGGAAAAAAAATGTAAGGGTGTGGTAATTTCGTGAAAGGAAGGAGAAAGGGATTGGTTGATTGGGAGAGAGGGTGTGGTTTAAGAAGTATAAGTTTAGGACCACTGGGGGTGGGTGGGATATGGGGGTAGGGTAGGGGAGCAGAGTGAGCCCGTAGGGCGAACAGAGCAGGTCACAGCTGAGAGGCTGGGGGGCAATCAGTTATACAGTGATCCTGTGTTCTACAAGCTTTGAGTAGGTAAGAGGCACTTTCTTTATCTACTTAACATAAGACACAAGAGGTTGAGAGTTTAGTATAGCTGCGTAGGGGAAAAGGGGAAAATAATGAGTTCTATAGCAGGAAAAGTAGGTTATGTAAATAGTCAATTGAGTAGTTCTATAACTGGGGTAGTAAGTGATAATAGAATCAGATGTCTGGTTTATTTATATTAAGGCTAGCAAGGTTAAATTTTCTTTTACAATCCTTCAAGGGGTGGGGGGTAGTTACCTGTAGTAAGAGTACAAACAGGGGTAACTGTGAGAGGCTAGTACGTAGGGCTAGAGGAGTTTGGCTGGCAGTAAGAAACAGCTTTACAAGCCCTGAGTTCTGCTGCCCTCTAGTGGAATATATTGGAAATTACATGAGAAAAACAAAAAAAGGAGGTAAAGGGAGGAAAAAAAGTAGTATATTAATAGCTTAATCGATGGCCTATGGGGTAGGTCTAAGGGGAGGAAAAAAGTAGTATATTAATAGCTTAATAGAAGCCTAAGGGGTAGGCCAACAGGTGTGCTGGCCCTTACAAATAGTACAACTTAAAAACACTCACAATTTAGTTAAATACCTAAAATAACTGTAGGTTGTCACCTACACTGTGAGGCAGAGCAAGGAGAGACTAGGTAGTTCACGTAGGGTTTTCCAGTTGGAACAACAGTATTCCATGTTTAGGAAGGTTGTACAAACTGTAAAACTGTTGGGTTCATTTTTTTTACCTTTAACTAATTCTTTCATAAGAATTTAAGATTTACTCGAAAGTGACTTTAATTGTTTCTTCTTCTTCCCTATGTGCCACACAATTAGTTGTTCAGATGGGATTCCTTTGCCTTTCTAGTTTTCTGAAAAAGGGGCAGCCTGTAACTCAAGCACAAGGCTGAAAAGCTGGAAAGAGACAGAAATAAAGTAAGACTATAAGATGACAAATATATTTAAAGTCTATGCAGAGGTAGGAGGTGAAATGGTAAGGAAGGAGTGCAGGTCAGTAATAAGTGCAGGGTAAGACATAGTACAGTGCAAATGCAGATAAGCAGCAATAGATACCAAACAACTAATTGTGTGGCACACAGGGAAGAAGAAGAAACAATTAAAGTCACTTATGAGTAAATCTTAAATTCTTATGAAAGAATTAGTTAAAGGTAAAAAAATAAACCCAACAGTTTTACAGTTTGTACAACCTTCCTAAACATGAAATACTGTTATATTCAGTAGTACATTTTCAGTGGACTACTACACATTCAACCCAGACACTAATGTAAAATCCTTCACAACAGTTAAATAGAATAGTTAACCATCACTACAGGGAAGTCAAAAGGAGGTTTTTAGCTAGGTAATTTGTAAAGGCTAGCACAGCAATAATGTAATCAAGTACATTAACATCAGAAAAATACATTGGATGATACATGTGTTAAAACAGCAGTATAGTACACAAATCATTCCACATAACATAGACCAGGGAGCGCTAATCATTCCACATAACATAGACCAGGGAGTGCTATTTAGGAAACAGCTACTAGTTTACAATGCATGACCAATTGCAGCAAGCAGGTCAAATGATACTAGCCAGATTGGGAAAATCAAAACCACATTAATGTGTGTAAAAATATCCAATGTTGAAAATTAGGTGAAAAAGTACAACGCTCTGATTCTGAGCACTCTGAAGTAGGCTAATAGCAATAAGACCATTCCAGTTAGTAGATAGACTAGCTGCAGACAAACCCCCCCCCCCACCCGTAGCATTCATTACTGTAATTATAGTGACATTCTTATGTAAGGGCATAAGATAGGAGTGCAACTAATTCAAGGTCACAGCAAATAGTGCTATGTACTAAAAGTTACACCTAAATAACCCCTCTTTAACGTACTTACTATTTTACAGAGTTGCCCTGGTGTCAGTGCAGAAGATAGCAATGTAACTGGTTTAGGACACAGCGAGTAATGCCACGGTCCATAATCAGCATTAGAATAACCACTCCTGCTGTATAAGGGCTCTGGGTGGTTATAAGAGAAATCTTTATTTAAAATACCTCTCTGGGTAGCAAGTAACGCTATGGTCAAAAAACAACATTAAAAATAACCACTCCATCTTAGGAAAAGTTTTCAGTAGGTTATATTAAAAAAAACTTAGATGAAGAGCTTTTCCGGGTAGCAATAGATAGGAGCACAAGTTATTTGGAGCTCAGTGAGAGACACTAACATTTGTAATACCACTCCTGCCTCCATAACATTGCATGTTTTGTTTTAAATATATGTATTATACCTTGTAGTAATGCAGGACTGATAATTGTCTGTGATATCTGCATGTCCAAATATCCATAACACTGCATGTTTTGTTTTATAAATATGTATTATATCTTGTAATAATGCATGAGTGTTCCAACAAATTACTGGAGCCACCACGATAGTTAAGAAACTTTTATTTTAAACAGAACGAGCGCTTTCACGCACCTAACAAGTGCGCTTCATCAGGTTACAATGATTAAAGAAAAAACTCCAGTATATATATAATCACGCCCTAATTAATAAGCCTTTATGGCGGGTAAAAACAGATCTAATTAATCAATTAAAAAAGGTAAAATTCAATTATATACAGATTAAGCAACTTTATACCAAGGTCAGTGATGTATACAACATTATCACATCTTGCAAGAATAATATAAATAATATAAAAAATCTATCAAAAAATATACCTAATCAAATAATAAATCTCATAGGAAGCTGTCTTAATATAAAGTATTTAAAGGTCACAGACTACATTTATTAACAATCGCTCTTATGAGATATTAATAATGTAGCATTGAATAATCAGCAGCGTGTTTCATATATGACAAAACACTCTAAAAGAAAAAGAAGTCCAAGGGAAGAAAGAAAAAAGGGGGGGGGGGATAATGCATGAGTGATAATTGTCTGTGATATCTGCATGTCCAGATATTCGTAACTTTGCATGTTTTGTTTTATATATATATATATATATATATATATATATATATATATATATATATACGTATTATATCTTGTATTAATGCATGACAGATAATTGTCTGTAATATCTGCATTTCAAAATATCCATTATATTGCATTTTTTGTTTTTTATATGCATATAGATGTATTATATCTTGTATTAAAGCATGACTGATAATTGTCTTTGATATATGCATGTCCAAATATCCATAACATTGCATGTTTTGTTTTATATATATGTATTATATCTTGTATTAATGCATGACTGATAAGTGTCTGTTATATCTGCATGTCTAAATATCTATAACATTGCATGTTTTGTTTTATATATATGTATTACATCTTGTATTAATGCATGACTGATAATTGGCTGCTATATCTGCATGTCTAAATATCGATATGATTGAATGCTTTGTTTTATATATATATATATATATATATATATATATATATATTATATCTTGCATTAATGCATGACTGAAAATTGTCTGTGATATCTGCATACCCAAAAATGACTGATAATTGTCTATGATATCTGCATTTCCAAATATCCATTACATTGCATTTTTTGTATATATATATTATATCTTGTATTAAAGCATGACTGATAATTGTATTTGATATCTGCATGTCCAAATATCCATAAAACTGCATGTTTTGTTTTATATATATGTATTATATCTCATATTAATGCATGACTGATAATTGTGATATCTGCATGTCCAAATATCCATAACATTACATGTTTTGTTTTATATATATGTATTATATCTTGTATTAATGCATGACTGATAACTGTCTGTGATATCTGCATGTCCAAATATCCATAACATTGCATGTTTTGTTTTATATATATGTATTATATCTTGAATTAAAGCATGACTGATAACTGTCTGTGATATGTACATGTCCAAATATCCATAACATTGCATGATTTGTTTTATATATATGCATTATATCTTGTATTAATGCATGACTGATAATTGTCTGTTATATCTGCATGTCTAAATATCTATAACATTGCATGATTTGTTTTTTATATATATGTATTATATCTTGTGTTAATACATGACTGATAATTGTCAGTGATATGTGGATGTCTAAATATCTATAACATTTCATGTTTTGTTTTATATATATGTATTATATCTTGTATTAATGCATAATTGATAACTGTCTGTAATATCTGCATATCCAAATATCCATAACATTGAATGTTTTGTTTTATATATATATATATATATATATATATATATATATATATATATATATATATATGTATTATATATTGTATTAATGCATGACTGAAAATTGTCTGTGATATCTGCATGTCCAAATATCCATAACATTGCATGTTTTGCTATAGACATATATATATATATATATATATATATATATATATATATATATATGTATATGTATATGTATTATATATTGTATTAATGCATGACTGATAATTGTCTGTGATATCTGCATGTCCAAATATCCATAATATTGCATGTTTTGTTTTATACATATGTATTATATCTTGTATCAATGCATGACTGATAATAGTCTGTGATATCTGCATGTCCAAATATCCATAACATTTCATCTTTTGTTTTATATATATATGTATTATATCTTGTATTAATGCATGACTGATAATTGTCTGTGATATCTGCATGTCCAAATATCCATAACATTGCATTTTTTGTTTTATATATATATGTATTATATCTTATATTAATGCATGACTGATAATTGTCTGTGATATACGCATGTCCAAATATCCATTATATTGCATTTTTTGTTTTATATATATCTATATATATATATATATATATATATATATATATATATATATATATATATATATATATTTGTATTATATCTTGGATTAAAGCATGACTGATAATTGTATTTGATATCTGCATGCCCAAATATCCATAACAGTGCATGTTTTGTTTTATATATATGTATTATATCTTGTATTAATGCATGACTGATAATTGTCTGTGATACCTGTTTGTCCAAATATCCATCACACTGCATGTTTTGTTTTATATATAAGTATTATATCTTGTGTTAAAGCATGACTGATAATTGTATGTGATATCTGCATGTCCAAATATCCATAACATTACATGTTTTGTTTTATATATACGTATTATATCTTGTATTAATGCATGACTGATAACTGTCTGTGATATCTGCATGTCCAAATATCCATAACATTGCATGTTTTGTTTTATATATATGTATTATATCTTGTATTAAAGCATGACTGATAACTGTCTGTGATATGTACATTTCCAAATATCCATAACATTGCATGATTTGTTTTATATATATGCATTATATCTTGCATTAATGCATGACTGATAATTGTCTGTTATATCTGCATGTCTAAATATCTATAACATTGCATGATTTGTTTTATATATATATGTATTATATCTTGTATTAATGCATGACTGATAATTGTCTGTGATATCTGCATGTCCAAATATCCATAACATTGCATGTTTTGTTTTATATATATATGTATTATATCTTGTATTAATGCATGACTGATAATTGTCTGTTATATTTGCATGTCTAAATATCTATAACATTGCATGCTTTGTTTTTTATATTTATGTATTATATATTGTATTAATACATGACTGATAATTGTCAGTGATATGTGGATGTCTAAATATCTATAATATTGCATGTTTTGTTTTATATATATGTAATATATCTTCTATTAATGCATGACTGATAATTTTCTGTGATATCTGCATGTTCTTATATCCATAACATTGCACATTTTATTTTATATATATGTACTATATCTTGTATGAAAGCATGACTGATAATTGTCTGTGATATCTGCATGTCCAAATATCCATAACATTGCATGGTTTGTTTTATATATATGTATTATATCTTGTATTAAAGCATGACTTATAATTGCCTGTGATATCTGCATGTCCAACTATCCTTAACATTGCATGGTTTGTTTTATATATATGTATTATATATTGTATTAAAGCATGACTGATAATTGACTGCATTATCTGCATGTCCAAATATCCATAAAACTGCATGTTTTGTTTTATATATATATGTATTATATCTTTTATTTATGCATGATTGATAATTGTCTGCCATATCTGCATGTCCACATATCCATCAAACTGCATGTTTTGTTTTATACACAAGTATTAGATAATTGCCTGTGATATCTGCATGTCCAAATATCCATAGCAATGCATGCTTTGTTTTATATATATATATGTATAATATCTTGTATTAATGCATGACTGATAATTGTCCGTGATATTTGCATGTCCAAATATACATAATATTGCATGTTTTTCATATATATGTATTACATCTTGTATTAAAGCATGACTGATAATTGCCTGTGATATCTGCATGTCCAACTATCCATAACATTGCATGTTTTGTTTTATATATATGTATTATATTTTGTATTAATGCATGACTGATAATTTTCTGTGATATCTGCATGTCCAAATATCCATAACATTGCATATTTTGTTTTATATATATATATATATGTATTGTATCTTGTATTAATGCATGACTGGTAATTGAGATATCTGCATGTCCAAATATCCATAACATTACATGTTTTGTTTTATATATATGTATTATATCTTGTATTAATGCATGACTGATAACTGTCTGATATCTGCATGTCCAAATATCTACAAAATTGCATGGTTTGTTTTATATATGTGTATTATATTTTTTATTAAAGCATGACTGATAATTGTCTGTGATATCTGCATGTCCAAATATCCATAACATTGCATGTTTTGTTTTATATATATATATATATATATATATATATATATATATATATATGTAATATATCTTGTAATCATGCATGACTGATAATTGTCTGTGATATCTGCATGTTCAAATATCCATAACATTGCATGTTTTGGTTTATATATATGTATTATATCTTGTATTAAATCATGACTGATAATTGCCTGTGATATTTGCATGTCCAAATAACCATAACATTGCATGTTTTGTTTTATATATATGTATTATACCTTTTATTAATGCATGACTGATAATTTTCAGTGATATCTGGATGTCTAAATATCTATAACATTGCATGTTTTGTTTTATATATATGTATTATATCTTGTATTAATGCATAACTGATAACTGTCTGTTATATCTGCCTGTCCAAATATCCATAACATTGAATGTTATATATATATATATATATATATATATATATATATATATATATATATATATACATTATGTCTTGTATTAATGCATGAGTGAACCCAGCCACTGGGGATGCAAACACCAGTGAATTTCTTTATGCCACTCTCAAGCCTGGATAAATGGGTATGGTTGCGTAAGGTAGGGCATCCGGTGTAAAAATTCTGCCACATAACTTATGGCGCGAAAATTTCATATTTCCATACCGGATTTGTCGAGGCCCGGGTTAACAACGACCACAACCAGTACTGTTAGCCAACAGGTTGCTGGTAAAAATTGGGCTACAGTTGGCCAAAGGAGAAGAGGAGGGCGAAGGCATGCCCGAAGGCAGGAAGACAGGAGGAAAGTTACCAGTGTAGCAGTGAGGGTAGGAACTTTGAATGTTGGCAGTATGACTGGTATAGGAAGAGAGCTGGCTGATATGATGGCGAGAAGGAAGGTTGATGTATTGTCTGTGCAAGAGACCAGATGGAAGGGAAGTAAGGCCAGGTGTTTAGGAAACGGGTTCAAATTGTTCTATCATGGTGGTAGTGGCAGGAGAAATGGGGTAGGGGTTATACTAAAGGAACAATATGTCAAGAGTGTTTTAGACATGAAGAGAGTGTCTGACAGAGTGATGTTTATGAAGCTCAAAATTGATGGTGTAATGATGAATGTTGTTAGTGCATATGCTCTACAAGTTGGGTGTGTGATGGGTGAGATAGAGAAATTTTGGAATGAGTTGGATGAAGTTGTGGTGAGTGTACCCAGGGGTGAGAGACTAGTGATTGGAGTGGACTTTAATGGGCATGTTGGTGAAGTGAACAGAGGGGATGAGGAAGTTATGGGTACGTATGGTGTTAAGGAGAGGAATGCAGAAGGTCAGATGATTGTGGCTTTTGTGAAAAGGATGGGCATGGCTGTGGTGAATACGTATTTTAAGAGGAGAGAGGATCATAGGGTGACATACAAGAGTGGAGGAAGATGCACACAGGTGGATTATATCCTATGTAGGAGGGCCAGTCTGAAGGAGATTGGAGACTGTAAAGTGGCGGCAGGGGAAAGTGTAGTTAAGCAGCATAGAATGGTGGTCTGTAGGATGACGTTGGTGATCAAGAAGAGGAGGAGGAGTGTGAAAGCAGTGCCAAGGATTAAATGGTGGAAGTTAAAAAAGGGTGTTTGTGAAATGGAGTTTAGGGAAGAGTTAAGACAGGCACTGGGAGGCAGTGGAGAGTTACCGAATAGCTGGGCAACAACAGCAGAACTAGTAAGGGTGACTGCTAGAAAGGTGCTTGGTGTGACATCTGGACAGAGGAAGGAGGACAAGGAGACCTGGTGGTGGAATGAGGAAGTACAGGAGAGTATACAGAGGAAGAGGCTGGCGAAGAAGTGGGATTGTCAAAGAGATGAAGAAAGTAGACATGAGTATAAGGAGATGAGGCGCATGGCAAAGAAAGAGGTGGCAAAAGCTAAGGATAAGGCATATGGAGAGTTGTATGAGAGAATGGACACTAAAGAGGGAGAAAAGGACCTGTACAGATTGGCTAGACAGAGGGACAGAGCTGGGAAAGATGTGCAGCAAGTAAGGGTGATAAAGGATAGTGAGGGAAAGGTACTCACAAGAGAGGGGAGTGTGTTGAGTAGATGGAAAGAGTATTTTGAGTGGCTGATGAATGAAGAGAATGAGAGAGAGAGAAGGTTGGATGATGTGGGGATAGTGAATCAGGAAGTGAAACAGATTAGCAAGGAGGAAGTAAGAACAGCTATGAAGAGGATGAAGAATGGAAAGGCTGTTGGCCTAGATGACATCCCAATGGAAGCATCGAGGTGCTTAGGAGAAATGGCAGTGGAATTTTTAACTAGATTGTTTAATGAAATTTTGGAAAGTCAGAGGATGCCTGAGGAGTGGAGAAAAAGTGTTTTGGTACCTATCTTTAAGAATAAGGGTGATGTGCAGAGCTGCAGTAACTACAAAGGGATAAAATTGATCAGTCACAGCTTGAAGTTATGGGAGAGAGTAGTAGAAGCTAGGTTAAGAAGGGAGGTGATGATTAGTTATCAGCAGTATGGTTTCATGCCAGGAAAGAGCACTAGAGATGTGATGTTTGCTCTGAGAGTGTTATTGGAGAAATACAGAGAAGGTCAGAAGGAGTTACATTATGTCTTTGTAGACTTGGAGAAAGCATATGACAGGGTGCCTAGAGAAGAGTTGTATTGTATGAGGAAGTCGGGAGTGGCAGAGAAGTATGTAAGAGTGGCACAGGATATGTACGAGGGTAGTGTGACAGTGGTGAGGACTGCAGTGGGAGTGACAGATCCATTTAAGGTGTAGGTGGGATTACATCAAGGATCAGCTCTGAGTCCTTTCTTATTGCAGTGGTGATGGACAGGTTGATAGATGAGATCAGACAGGAGGCCCTGTGGACTATGATGTTTGCAGATGACATTGTGATCTGTAGTGAGAGTAGGAATCAGGTTGAGGAGACTCTGGAGAGGTGGAGATATGCTCTAGAGAGCAGAGGAATGAAGGTCAGCAGAGCTAAGACAAAATATATGTGTGTAAATGAGAGGGAGGGTAGAGGAATGGTGAGGATGCAGGGAGTAGAGTTGGTAAAGGTGGATGAGTTTAAGTACTTGGGATCAACAGTTCAGAGTAATGGTGAATGTGGAAGAGAAGTGAAGAAGAGAGTACAGGCAGGGTGGAATGGGTGGAGAAGAGTGTCAGGAGTGATTTGTGACAGACGGGTACCAGTAAGAGTGAAAGGGAAGGTCTACAAGACAGTAGTGAGACCAGCTATGTTATATCGGTTGGAGACAGTGGCATTGACAAAATGGCAGGAGTCAGAGCTGGATGTGGCAGAGTTAAAGATGTTAAGATTTGCACTCGGTGTGACTAGGAAGGATAGGATTAGGAATCAGTATATTAGAGGGTCAGCTCATGTTGGACAGTTTGGAGACAAAGCAAGAAAGATGAGATTGCGTTGGTTTGGACATGTGCTGAGGAGGGATGATGCGTATATTGGGAAATAGATGCTAAGGAAGGAGTTGCCAGGTAAGAGGAAAAGAGGACGGCCTAAGATAAGGTTTATGGATGTAGTGAGAGAGGACATGCAGGCAGTAAGTGTGACAGAGCAAGATGCAGAGGATAGGAAGAAATGGAAAGAGATGATCCGCTGTGGCGACCCCTAATGGGAAAAGCCGTAAGATGATGAATATTAATGCATGACTGAAAATTGTCTGTGATATTTGCATGCCCAAATATCCATAACATTGCATGTTTTGTATTATATATATATGTATTATATCTTGTATTAATGCATGACTGATAATTGTCTGTGATACCTGTATGTCCAAATATCGATAAAATTGTATGTTTTGTTTTATGTATATGTATTGTATCTTGTATTAATGGATGACTGATAATTGTCTGTGATATCTGCATGTCCAAATAGCCGTAACATTGCATGTTTTGTTTTATATATATATGTATTATATCTTTTATTAATGCATGACTGGTAATTGTGATATCTGCATGTCCAAATATCCATAACATTACATGTTTTGTTTTATATATATATATATATATATATATATATATATATATATATATATATATATATATGTATTATCTCTTGTATTAATGCATGACTGATAACTGTCTGTGATATCTGCATGTCCAAATATCCATAACATTGCATGGTTTGTTTTATATATATGTATTATATCTTTTATTAAAGCATGACTGACAACTGTGATAACTGCATGTCCAAATATCCATACCATTGCATGTTTCGTTTATATATATATATATATATATATATATATATATATATATATATATATATAATATCTTGTATTCATGCATGACTGATAATTGTATGTGATATCCGCATGTCCAAATATCCATAACATTGCATGTTTTGTTTTATATATATGTATTATATTTTGTATTAACGCATGACTGATAATTGTCTGTGATATCTGCATGTCCAAATATCCATAACATTAGATGTTTTGTTTTATATGTATGTGTTATATCTTGTATTAATGCATGACTGATAATTGTCCGTGATATCTGCATGTCCAAGTATCCATAACATTGCATGTTTTGTTTTATATATATGTATTATATCTTATATTAATGCATCACTGATAACTGTCTGTAATATCTGCATGTCCATATATCCATAACATTGAATGTTTATATATATATATATATATATATATATATATATATATATATATATGTATATCTTGTATTAATGCATGACTGAAAATTGTCTGTGATATCTGCATGCCCAAATATCCATAACATTGCATGTTTGCTTTATATATATGTAGTATATCTTGTATTAATGCATGACTGATAATTGTCTGTGATACCTGTATGTCCAAATATTGATAACATTGGATGTTTTGTTTTATGTATATGTATTATATCTTGTATTAATGCATGGCTGATAATTGGGTGTGATATCTGCATGTCCAAATATCCATAACATTGCATGTTCTGTTTTATATATATGTATTACATCTTGTATTAATGCATGACTGATAATTGTCTGTGATATCTGCATGTCCAAATATCCATAATACTGCATGTTTTTTATATATATGCATTATATGTTGTATTAATGCATGACTGATAATTGTCTGTGATATCTGCATTTCCAAGTATCCATAACATTGCATGTTTTGTTTTATATATATGTATTATCTTGTATTAATGCATGACTGGTAATTGTGATATCTGAATGTCCAAATATCCATAACATTGCATGTTTATTTTATATATATATATATATATATATATATATATATATATATATATATATATATATATATATATATATTATATCTTGTATTAATGCTTGACTGATAACTGTCTGTGATATCTGCATGTCTAAATATCCATTACATTGCATGGTTTGTTTTATATATATATGTATTATTTCTTTTAATAAAGCATGACTGATAATTATCAGTGATATCTGCATGTCCAAATATCCATAACATTGCATGTTTTGTTTTACATATATATATATATATATATATATATATATATATATGTGTGTGTGTGTGTGTGTGTGTGTGTGTGTGTGTGTGTGTGTGTGTGTGTGTGTGTGTGTGTGTTTGGGTATTATAGCTTGTATTCATGCATGCATGTTTTGTTTTATATATATATGTATTATATTTTGTATTAATGCCTGACTGATAACTGTCTGTGATATCTGCATGTCCAAATATCCATAACATTGCATGTTTTGTTTTATTTATATGTATTATCTTGTATTAATGCATGACTGGTAATTGTGATATCTGCATGTCCAAATACACATAACATTACATGTTTTGTTTTATATATATGTATTATATCTTGTATTAATGCTTGACTGATAACTGTCTGTAATATCTGCATGTCCAAATATCCATAACATTGAATGTTTTGTTTTATGTAGATATATATATATATATATATATATATATATATATATATATATATATATATCTTGCATTAATGCATGACTGATAATTGTCTGTGATATCTGCATTTCCAAATATCCATAACATTGCATGTTTTGTTTTATATATATGTATTATCTTGTATTAATGCATGACTGGTAATTGTGATATCTGCATGTCCAAATATCCATAACATTGCATGTTTTGTTTTATATATATGTATTATATCTTGTATTAATGCAAGACTGATAATTGTTTGTGATATTTGCATGTCCAAGTTTTATTTTATTTTATTTATTTTATTTATTTTACATTTGTTAACCGGGCTAGTCTAACTGGATATATTTCCATTTTCAATAGAGGCCCGGGTTGAAAAGCTCCAGTGGAACAAAATAAAAATTGAAATTAAACATTTAAAAATTAAAAAAACATTTAAAAATTAAAAAATAATTAAAAAAACAGTTAAAAATTTAAAAATCAATATTAATACATAATAAATGAATGGCTTTCAATAGAAGATTATTCAAAAAGCAGGACATAATTAGAATACAATAAATTACAGCAGTATTACTAGAGTAATGTAGGTATTTACAATAGTAGAGGTGACAATATGTATAGGATAATTCAATATGCAGAGAGATACATGTAGACTATCAGTATATTAACAGGATAGAGATTTTCAGAGCATTAAGATAGATAGATTACATCAGTATGTTGAATTCTGTAAAGCAGTTACAGTCCTTCTGCAAAGAATGTGAAATAGGTAGAGGTTTAAGAGGAAAAATGTTTGTAGTGAAGGAGAAGATTAACCAGGGTTGCAACAGGGGCATAACCAGTTTGTTTTGAGATGCCTTTTGAGGTTTTGTTTAAATAGAGGCAGTGAAGAAATTAAAGTTAGGTCATTAGGCAGTAGGTTCCAGTTTTTTCCCACAGAGTTGGAAAACAGAGAAACTCCAGCCATGTTGTAAGACTTGCTTATGCTAGCAAGAAGCTTGCTGGAGGAGCGAAGAGAATTTAGTTTTCTGTATGGGATTATGAGATTGGAAAGTACAGGGGTGCTGTTAGGTTTATAAACTATCTTGTGGACAATGGTGAGTTGGGAGAGTTTCAATTGGTTTTGAAATTCAAGCCATCCTAGCTGCGTTAGATTCAGTCAATGGTGAGTTCTAAAAGGATTTCCCGTGGCAAATATGGTGATGTTATTATAGGAATTAGTTAGTTTGATGAGATTATTTTTCTTTAGATTAGTATATATCGGTGAGGCATATAGAAGAGTTGAAATTAAATGGGAGTGTGCAATCTTAGTTCTGGCTATTGGTGTTAGGAAAGGTTTAATTCTATATAAGGAGTCTATTTTTCTATTGACAGTTTTGATGGTGTTATTTATGTGGCTGTCAAATGTAAGGTTATTGTCAATAGTAATTCCTAGCAATTTAGTGGTAGAATCGGGAAATATACTTGTGCCATTATTGGAGATGACAGAGAATTCTATGGGGGAGGATTTGCTGGTGGGTGTGAAGAGAAGGAGTTTAGTTTTTTTTGGCATTGAGCAGGAGGCAAAGTTTAGTGAACCATGGTTCAACTATGTTGAAAACATTCTGAGTAAGAGAATGTAGATCAGTTGGGGAATTTGCTGAGCATATTAGTGTAGAATCATCTGCATATTGAATGCAGGTGGCTTGTGGAATGGCTACGTGGAGGTCGTTGATAAACAGTGAGAAAAGAAGTGGACCTAGAATAGAGCCCTGAGGGACTCCGAGTGTGACAGGCAGAAGGGATGATATATTATTTTCCTAAAGAACTTCCTGTTGCCTATTGGTAAGGTAGGACTTGAACCTTTGAACTGCCAGGCAGTCAAGGGAAAGGGATTCAAAAATGTTGATAAGAAAGTTATGGTTTACCATGTCAAATGCTTTTGACAGGTCAATAAAGAGTGCAGAAGAGAGGTTGTTGTTATTACGATTTCTATTAATGGCTTCTGTAAAGGCTAATAGGGCAGATGTGGTGCTATGGGATGGCCTAAAGCCATGCTGACAGTTTGCTATGATGTTATGTTGAGATAAATGGTTTAAAAGTTGTTGCTGAATGCATTATTCCATAATTTTTGCTAGGGGTGATAATAGATCTATTGGCCGGTAGTTGGAATAATCATTAGAGGTTCCCCCTTTGTGTAGGGGGATAATATGGGAGATTTTCCAGATGTCTGGAACTATTCCTTCTTTAATGGTTCTATTTATGAGGATGAATATGGGATAAGAAATTATGTTGGCTGATTTTTGCAGGTATTCAGATGGTAGCTGGTCAGCAGTAGGAGTACAAGGTTTAAGTTTTTGGATGTATTTATAGATGAGAGTGGTTGAGATGGGTTTCAGATGGAATGTTGGAAGAGTGCCAGGTATGGTGGAGGGGAAGCTTGAGTTGTCAGGGACTAGTTGACTGGCTAGTGATTGTATGGTCTCTGTGAAGAAGGTATTGAAGGTATTGGCAATTTGGTGGGGGTTGTTTTGTTCAGCCTGGGATGGGGTAGGTGTACGTGAGTGGCCTGGGTTTAGGAGTTTATTTATACTAGACCGGAACTTTTGAGGATTGTTTTGGTGATTTTGCTGTAACTTATAGTAGTAGTTCTTTTTGTCTGTAAGTATTGCCTTTTTTGTAATATTTCTTAAATGCTTAAATGTTTTGTTCATCTGAAATAGTTTTGTTAGCTCTCCATTTAGCCCAAGCCTTGTTCCTAAATAACATTTTTTGTCTGGTTTCTTTAGAAAGCCAGGGGGCAGGCATGGACTTCATTCTAATGCACCGTTTGGGTGAATGCTTTTCTAGGATCGATAAGAATTTAGAGTTTAGGTATTTAACAGCTTCTTCAAGTGGTAGGGTTTTTAAAGGGTTCCAGTCACAGGCTCTAAGTTCATCTTGGAATAGTACTGGGTTAAAGCGTTTGTTGGAGCGACGCAATCCTATATGTTGGGGGTTAGTGATATCATTTTTGCCTTAGGATGTAGGTCAAAGAATGATCGCTACATCGCCTGGCAGAGTTCCTATGTTGTAAGCTTGTTTCTGTTTATTTATAAGTATCCAGTCTAAGGTGCTCTCTTTCTTATTTGGTTTATTGATTCTAGTTGTGGAAGTGATAGTTTGATTAAAGCCATGAAGGTTGATATGGGAGGTAGGATTAGCAGTGTTAATAGCTTTCCAGTCAGTATTAAAATCACCAAGTATTATTGTTTCTTGAGGGTAGGTTGAGGACATCGAGCTTAGAATATCCTCTATAGTATTGATATTATTACCAGGTGGTAGGTAGATACAAATGATATAAAAATATTTGTTTTGGTTAATTTGAAATCTGGTAATAAGGACTTCTGCTTTACTATGCTGAGGTGGGTCGTATGGTAAAGTGGAGATTTGAAGTCCATCTTTGAATAGGACTGCTACTCCCCCTCCCTTGCTTTTTATTCAGTCTTGTCTTAATATATTATATCCTTGAGGAATTACTTCATTGTCTTTGGTGTCTGGTTTTAACCAAGTTTCTGTCAGGCAGAAGATGTCAAAGCCGTGAATATCTAGAAGGGCGTGGAGATGGGCTACTTTGCTTTTCATACTGCGGATATTTAGGTGTCCTATTAGGAAAGAGTTTGGTAGTTTAGGGTGGGTTATTAGGGTAGCAGGATTTTTAGGGCCAGGGTTAGGGTGGATGTCACTGTCTTTTAAGGAGGGATTGCTTAGTTTGATTGTAGAAGTATTTGTAAAGTTGGTTAGATATTTTACTTTCTTTACTGTGGGTTTATTGTATTTAATGTGGGAGAATCTATGGTATTTAGGTAGTAGATATGTGGAAACAAAAGTGATGTTAGTTTGAATATTAGGGAGTATGGGAGTATGTATAGCTGTTTGTTTTGGGGAATAATTGAAATTGAAATAGTACAGTGTTTCAAAGGAGGTGATGAAGTAGGTGGAGGTGAGAGCAATTGAAATTAAAGCTAAGAGTATTGGTTTGGTCATTTTATTTATTACTACTAAAGGTGTCTTGAAGTGATATGTAAGGAACATTTAGGAGTTAAGTCTAAAATTAAAAAAGGTGGTAATTGTATAAAAAGAGTGTATAGAGCAGGGAATTAATACTTGTTTGCTAGAAGGAAAGGGATATGGTAACATTCTCTAAGTATTGGGTTATAGTTTCTGGTAGGAAAAAAAATGTAAGGGTGTGGTACTTTTGTGAAAGGAAGGAGAAAGGGATTGGTTGATTGGGAGAGAGGGTGTGGTTTAAGAAGTATAAGTTTAGGACCACTGGGGTGGTTGGGATATGGGGGTAGGGTAGGGGAGCGGATTGAGCCTGTAGGGCAAACAGAGTGGGTCACAGCTGAGAGAGGCTGGGGACAATCAGTTATACAGTGAGACTGTGTTCTACAAGCTTTGAGTAGGTAAGAGGCACTTTCTTTATCTACTTAACATAAGACATAAGAGGTTGAGAGTTTAGTATAGCTGTGTAGGGGAAAAGGGGAAAATAATGAGTTCTATAGCAGGAAAAGTATGTAAAGAGTCAGTCAGTCAATTGAGCAGTTCTAACTGGGGTAGTAAGTGATAATAGAATCAGATGTCTGTTTTTTTTATATTAAGGCTAGCAAGGTTAAATTTTCTTTTACAATCCTTCAAGGGGTGGGGGTAGTTACCTGTAGTAAGAGTACAAACAGGGGTAACTGTGAGAGGCTAGTACGTAGGGCTAGAGGAGTTTGGCTGGCAGTAAGAAACAGCTTTACAAGCCCTGAGTTCTGCTGCCCTCTCGTGGAATATATTGGAAATTACATGAGAAAAACAAAAAAAAGGAGGTAAAGGGAGGTAAAAAAGTAGTATATTAATAGCTTAATCGATGGCCTATGGGGTAGGTCTAAGGGGAGGAAAAAAGTAGTATATTAATAGCTTAATAGCAGCCTAAGGGGTAGGTTCACGGGTGTGCTGGCCCTTACAAATAGTACAACTTAAAAACACTCACAATTTAGTAAAATACCTAAAATAACTGTAGGTTGTCACCTACACTGTGAGGCAGACCAAGAAGAGACTAGGTAGTTCACATAGGGTTTTCCAGTTGGAACAACAGTATTTCATGTTTAGGAAGGTTGTACAAACTGAAAAACTGTTGGGTTCATTTTTTTTACCTTTAACTAATTCTTTCTTAAGAATTTAAGATTTACTCGAAAGTGACTTTAATTGTTTCTTCTTCTTCCCTATGTACTAAAAGTTACACCTAAATAACCCCTCTTTAACATACTTACTATTTTACAGAGTTGCCCTGGTGTCAGTGTGGAAGATAGCAATGCAACTGGTTTATGACACAGCGAGTAATGCCACGGTCCATAATCAGCATTAGAATAACCACTCCTGCTGTATAAGGGCTCTGGGTAGGTTATAAGAGAAATCTTTATTTAAAATACCTCTCCGGGTAGCAAGTAACACTATGGTCAAAAAATAACATTAAAAATAACCACTCCTTCTTAGTAGAAGTTCTCGGTAGGATATATTAAAAAAACCTTGGATGAAGAGCTTTTCCGGGTAGCAATAGATAGGAGCGCAAGTTATTTGGAGCTCAGTGAGAGACACTAACATTTGTAATACCACTCCTGCCTCCATAACATTACATGTTTTGTTTTATATATATGTATTATACCTTGTAGTAATGCAGGACTGAAAATTGTCTGTGATATCTGCATATCCAAATATCCATAACACTGCATGTTTTGTTTAATAAATACATATTATATCTTGTATTAATGCATGACAGATAATTGTCTGTGATATCTGCATTTCAAAATATCCATTACATTGCATTTTGTATATATATATATATATATATATATATATATATATATATATATATTATATCTTGTATTAAAGCATGACTGATAATTGTCTTTGATATATGCATGTCCAAGTATCCATAACATTGCATATTTTGTTTTATATATATGTATTATATCTTGTATTAATGCAAGACTGATAAGTGTCTGATATATCTGCATGTCTAAATATCTATAACATTGCATGTTTTGTTTTATATATATGTAGTATATCTTGTATTAATGCATGACTGATAATTGGCTGCTATATCTGCATGTCAAAATATCCATAACATTGCATGTTTTGTTTTATACATATGTATTATATCTTGTATTAATGCATGACTGATAATTGTCTGTTATATCTGCATGTCCAAATATCGATAACATTGAATGTTTTGTTATATATATATATATATATATATATATATATATATATATATATATATATATTATATCTTGCATTAATGCATGACTGAAAATTGTCTGTGATATCTGCATGCCCAAAAATGACTGATAATTGTCTGTGATATCTGCATTTCCAAATATCCATTACATTGCATTTTTGTTTATATATATATATATATATATATATATATATGTATTATATCTTGTATTAAAGCATGACTGATAATTGTATTTGATATCTGCATGTCCAAATATCCATAACACTGCATGTTTTGTTTTATATATATGTATTACATCTCATATTAATGCATGACTGATAATTGTGATATCTGCATGTCCAAATATCCATAACATTGCATGTTTTGTTTTATATATACATATTATATCTTGTATTAAAGCATGACTGATAATTGTCTGTGATATGTACATGCCCAAATATCCATAACATTGCATGATTTGTTTTATATATATGCATTATATCTTGTATTAAAGCATGACTGATAATTGTCTGTTATATCTACATGTCCAAATATCTATAACATTGCATGATTTGTTTTATATATACGCATTATATCTTGTATTAATGCATGACGGAAAATTGTCTGTTATATCTGCATGTCTAAATATCTATAACATTGCATGATTTGTTTTTTATATATATATATTATATCTTGTATTAATGCATGACTGATAATTGTCTGTGATATCTGCATGTCCAAATATCCATAACATTGCATGTTTTGTTTTATATATATATATATATATATATATATATATATATATATATATATATATATTATATCTTGTATTAATGCATGACTGATAATTGTCTATTATATCTGCATGTCTAAATATCTATAACATTGCATGCTTTGTTTTCTATATATATATGTATTATATCTTGTATTAATACATGACTGATAATTGTCAGTGATATCTAGATGTCTAAATATCTATAACATTGCATGTTTTGTTTTATATATATGTATTATATCTTGTATTAATGCATCATTGATAACTGTCTGCAATATCTGCATATCCAAATATCCATAACATTGAATGTTTTGTTTTATATATATATATATATATATATATATATATATATATATATATATATATATATTATATATTGTATTAATGCATGACTGAAAATTGTCTCTGATATCTGCATGTCCAAATATCCGTAACATTCCATGTTTTGCTATATATCTATATATATATATATATATATATATATATATATATATATATATGTGTGTGTGTGTATTATATCTTGTATTAATGCATGACTGATAATTGTCTGTGATATCTGCATGTCTAAATATCCATAATATTGCATGTTTTATTTTATACATATGTATTATATCTTGTATCAATGCATGACTGATAATAGTCTGTGATATCTGCATGTCCAAATATCCATAACATTGCATCTTTTGTTTTATATATATATATGTATTATATCTTGTATTAATGCATGACTGATAATTGTCTGTGATATCTGCATATCCAAATATCCATAACATTGCATTTTTTTTATATATCTGTATTATATCTTATATTAATGCATGCCTGATAATTGTCTGTGATATACGCATGTCCAAATATCCATTATATTGCACTTTTTGTTTTATATATATATATATATATTTGTATTATATCTTGTATTAAAGCATGACTGATAATTGTATTTGATATCTGCATGTCCAAATATCCATAGCACTGCATGTTTTGTTTTATATATATGTATTATATTTTGTATTAATGCATGACTGATAATTGTGATATCTGCATGTCCAAATATACATAACATTACATGTTTCGTTTTATATCTACGTATTATATCTTGTATCAATGCATGACTGATAATAGTCTGTGATATCTGCATGTCCAAATATCCATAACATTGCATCTTTTGTTTTTTATATATATGTATTATATCTTGTATTAATGCATGACTGATAACTGTTTGTGATATCTGCATGTCCAAATATCCATAACATTGCATGTTTTGTTTTATACATATGTATTATATCTTGTATTAATGCATGACTGATAATTGTCTGTGATATACGCATGTCTAAATATCCATTATATTGCATGCTTTGTTTTATATATAGGTATTATATCTTGTATTAAAGCATGACTGTTAAGTGTCTCTGATATCTGCATGTCCAAATATCCATAACATTGCATGTTTTGTTTTATACATATGTATTATATCTTGCATCAATGCATGACTAGTAGTTGTCTGTGATATCTGCATGTCCAAATATCCATAACATTGCATGAATTGTTTTATATATATGTATTATAACCTGCATTAATGCATGACCCATAACTGTCTGTGATATCTGCATGTCCAAATATCCATAGCATTGCATGTTTTGTTTTATATATATGTATTATATCTTGTATTAATGCATGACTGATAATTGTCTGTGAAATGTGCTTGTCCAAATATCCATAACATTACAGGTTTTGTTTGATATATTTGTATTATATCTTGTATTAATGCATGACTGATAATTGTCTATGATATCTGCATGTACAAATATCCATAACATTGCATGTTTTGTTTTATATATATGTATTATATCTTGTATTAATGCATGACTGGCAATTGTGATATCTGAATGTCCAGATATCCATAACATTACATTTTTTGTTTTATATATATGTATTATATCTTGTATTAATGCATGACTGATAATTGTCTGTGATATCTGCATGTCCAAAGATCCATAACATTGCATGTTTTGTTTTATATATATGTATTATATCTTGTATTAAAGCATGACTGATAATTGTCTGTGATATCTGCATGCCCTAATATCCATAACATTGCATGTTTTATTTTATATATGTACTATATCTTGTATTAAAGCATGACTGATTATTGTCTGTGATATTTGCATGTCCAGATATCCATAACATTGCATGTTTTGCTTTATATATATGTATTATATATTGTACTAAAGCATGACTGATAATTGCCTGCGATATCTGCATGTCCAAATATCCATAAAATTGCATGTTTTGTTTTATATATATATATTATATCTTTTATTAATGAATGACTGATAATTGTCTGCCATATCTGCATGTCCACATATCCACCAGAGAGCATGTTTTGTTTTAAAATATCAGTATTATATCTTGTGTTAAAGCATGACTGATAATTGTCTGTGATATCTGCATGTCCAAATATCCATAGCATTGCATGTTTTGTTTTATATATATGTATTATATCTTGTATTAATGCATGACTGATAATTGTCTGTGAGATCTGCATGTCCAAATATTCATAACATTGCATTTTTTGTGTTATATATATGTATTATATCTTGTATTAATGCATGACTGATAATTGTCTGTGATATATGAATGTCCAAATATCCATTATATTGCATGTTTTGTTTTATATATAGGTATTATATCTTGTATTACAGCATGACTGATAATTGTCTTTGATATCTGCATGTCCAAATATCCATAACATTGCATGTTTTGTTTTATACATATGTATTATATCTTGTATCAATGCATGGCTAATAATTGTCTGTGATATCTGCATGTACAAATATCCATAACATTGCATGATTTGTTTTATATATATGTATTATATCTTGTATTAATGCATGACTGATAATTTTTTGTGATATCTGCATGTCCAGATATCCATAGCATTGCATGTTTTATTTTATATATCTGTATTATAACCTGTATTAATGGATGACCCATAATTGTCTGTGATATCTGCATGTCCAAGTGTCCATAATATTGCATGTTTTGTCTTATATATATGTATTATATCTTGTATTAAAGCATGACTGATGACTGTCTGTGATATCTGCATGTCCAAATATCCATAACTTTGCATGATTTGTTTTATATATATGTTTTATATCTTGTATTAATGCATGACTGAAAATTGTGATATCTGCATGTCCAAATATCCATAACATTACATGTTTTGTTTTATATATATGTATTATATCTTGTATTAATGCATGACTGTTAATTGTCTGTGATATCTGCATGTCCAAATATCCGTAACATTGCATGTTTTGTTATATATATATATATATATATATATATATATATATTATATCTTGTATTAAAGCATGACTGATAATTCTCTTTTATATCTGGCTGTCCAAACATCCATAACATTGCATGTTTTGTTTCATGTATATGTATTATATCTTGTATAAATGTATGACTGATAATTGTCTGTGATATCTGCATGACCAAATATCCATAACATTGCATCTTTTGTTTTATATATATGTTTAATGTCTTGTATTAATGCATGACTGATAATTGTCTGTGAGATCTGCATGTCCAAATATTCATAACATTGCATTTCTTGTGTTATATATAGGTTTTATATCTTGTATTAATGCATGACTGATAATTGTCTGTGATATCTGCATCTCCAAATATCCATAACATAGCATGCTTTGTTTTATATATTTGTATTATATCTTGTATTAAAGCATGACTGATAATTGTCTGTGATATCTGCATATCCAAATATCCATAACATTGCATGTTTTGTTTTATATATATGTATTATATGTTGTATTAAAGCATGACTCATAATTGTCTGCGATATCTCCATGTCCAAATATCCATAAAATTGCATGTTTTGTTTTATATATATGTATTATATCTTTTATTAATGCATGACTGATAATTGTCTGCCATATCTGCATGTCCACATATCCATCACACTGCATGTTTAGTTTTATACATATGTATTATATCTTGTAAGTTTGCATGACTGGTAACTGTGATATCTGCATGTCCAAACACCCATAACATTACATGTTTTGTTTTATATATATATATATATATATATATATATATATATATATATATATATATGTATTATATCTTGTCTTAATGCATGCCAGATAATTGTTTGTGATATCTGCATATCCAGATATCCATAACATTACATGTTTTGTTTTATATATATGTATTATATCTTTTATTAATGCATTACAGATAGCTGTGATATTTGCATGTCCAAATATCCATAACATTGCATGGTTTGTTTTATATATATGTATTATATCTTTTATTAAAGCATGACTGAAAATTGTCTGTGATATCTGCATGTCTAACTATCCATAGCATTACATGTTTTGTTTTCTATATATGTATTATAACCTGCATTAATGCATGACCCATAACTGTCTGTGATATCCGCATGTCCAAATATCCATAGCATTGCATGTTTTGTTTTATATATATGTATTATATCTTGTATTAATGCCTGACTGATAATTGTCTGTGATATCTGCATGTACAAATATCCATAACATTGCATTTTTTGTTTTATATATATGTATTCTATCTTGTATTAATGCATGACTGGCAATTGTGATATCTGCATGTCCAGATATCCATAACATTACATGTTTTGTTTTATATATATGTATTATATCTTGTATTAATGCATGACTAATAATTGTCTGTGATATCTGCATGTCCAAAGATCCATAACATTGCATGGTTTGTTTTATATATATATGTATCATATCTTGTATTAAAACATGACTAATAATTGTCTGTGATATCTGCATGTCCTAATATCCATAACATTGCATGTTTTATTTTATATATGTACTATACCTTGTATTAAAGCATGACTGATAATTGTATGTGATATTTGCATGTCCAGATATCCATAAAATTGCATGTTTTGTTTTATATATATGTATTATATCTTTTATTAATGAATGACTGATAATTGTCTGCCATATCTGCATGTCCACATATCCATCAGACAGCATGTTTTGTTTTATATATCAGTATTATATCTTGTGTTAAAGCATGACTGATAATTGTTTGTGATATCTGCATGTCCAAATATCCATAGCATTGCATATTTTGTTTTATATATATGTATTATATATTGTATTAATGCATGACTGATAAATTCCTCTGATATCTGCATGTCCAACTGTCCATGTCATTGCTTGTTTTGTTTTATATATATGTATTATATCTTGTATTAAAGCATGACTGATAATTCTCTTTTATATCTGCATGTCCAAATATCCATAACATTGCATGTTTTGTTTTATGTATATGTATTATATCTTGTATAAATGTATGACTGTTAATTGTCTGTGATATCTGCATGTCCAAATATTCATAACATTGCATCTTTTGTTTTATATATATGTTTAATATCTTGTATTAATACATGACTGATAATTGTCTGTGAGATCTGCATGTCCAAATATTCATAACATTGCATGTTTTGTGTTATATATATGTATTATATCTTGTATTAATGCATGACTGATAATTGTCTGTGATATATGAATGTCCAAATATCCGTTATATTGCATGTTTTTTTATATATAGGTATTATATCTTGTATTACAGCATGACTGATAATTGTCTTTGATATCTGCATGTCCAAATATCCATAACAATGCATGTTTTGTTTTATACATATGTATTATATCATGTATTAATGCATGACTGTTAATAGTCTGTGATACCTGCATGGCCACATATCCATTATAATGCATGTTTTCTTTTATATATATGTATTATATCTTGTATTAAAGCATGACTGATAATTGTCTTTGATATCTGCATGTCCAAATATTCATAACATTGTATGTTTTGTTTTATGTATATGTATTATATCTTGTATCAATGCATGACTGATAATACTCTGTGATATCTGCATGTCCAAATATCCATAACATTGCATCTTTTGTTTTATATATATGTATTATATCTTGTATTAATGCATGAATGATAATTGTCTGTGATACCTGCATGTCCAAATTTCCATGACATTGCATTTTTTGTTTTATATATATGTATTATATCTTGTAATAATGCATGACTGATAATTGTCTGTGATATACACATGTCCAAATATCCGTAAGATTGTAAGTTTTTTTTATATATATGTATTATATCTTGCATTAAAGCATGACTGATAATTGTATTTGATATCTGCATGTCCAAATATCCATAACATTCCATGTTTTGTTTTATATATATGTATTATATCTTGTATTAATGCATGACTGATAATTGTGATATCTGCATGTCCAAATATCCATAACATTAAATGTTTTAATTTATATATACGTATTATATCTTGAATTAATGCATGACTGATAACTGTCTGTGATATCTGCATGTCCAAATATCCATAACATTGTATGTTTTGTTTTATATATATGTATAATATCTTGCATTAAAGCATTACTGATAATTGTCTGTGATATCTACATGTCCAGATATCCATAACATTGCATGTTTTGTTTACATATATGCATTATATCTTGTATTAATGCATGACTGATAATTGTCTGTTATATCTGCATGTCTAAATATCTTTAACATTGCATGCTTTGTTTTATATATATGTATTATATCTTGTATTAATGCATGACTGATAATTGTCTGTGATATCTGCATGTCCAAATATCCATAACATTGCATGTTTTGTTTTATATATATATGTATTATACCTTGTTTTAATACATAACTGATAATTGTCCGAGATATCTAGATGTCTAAATATCTATAACATTGCATGTTTTGTTTTATATATATGTATTATATCTTGTATTAATGCATCACTGATAACTGTCTGTAATATCTGCATATCCAAATATCCATAACATTGAATGTTTTGTTTTATATATATATATATATATATATATATATATATATATATATATATATATTATATATATATATATATTATGTATTGTATTAATGCATGACTGATAATTGTCTGTGATATCTGCATATCCAAATATCCATAACATTGCATGTTTTGTTTTATACATATGTATTATATCATGTATTAATGCATGACTGATAATAGTCTGTGATACCTGCATGGCCACATATCCATTATATTGCATGTTTTCTTTTATATATATGTATTATATCTTGTATTAAAGCATGACTGATAATTGTCTTTGATATCTGCATGTCCAAATATTCATAACATTGTATGTTTTGTTTTATGTATCTGTATTATATCTTGTATCAATGCACGACTGATAATACTCTGTGATATCTGCATGTCCAAATATCCATAACATTGCATCTTTTGTTTTATATATATGTATTATATCTTGTATTAATGCATGACTGATAATAGTCTGTGAGATCTGCATGTCCAAATATCCATAACATTGCATCTTTTGTTTTATATATATGTATTATAACTTGCATTAATGCATGACCCATAAATGTCTGTGATATATGCATGTCCAAATATTCATAGCATTGCATGTTTTGTTTTATATATATGTATTATATCTTATATTAATGCATGACTGATAATTGTCTTTGAAATGTGCTTGTCCAAATATCCATAACATTACAGGTTTTTTTTATAAATATGTATTGTATCTTGTAATAATGCATGAGTGAAAATTGTCTGTGATATTTGCATGTTTTGTTTTATATATATATATATATATATATATATATATATATATATATATATATATATATATATATATTATATATTGTATTAATGCATGACTGAAAATTGTCTGTGATATCTGCATGTCCAAATATCCATAACATTGCATGTTTTGCTAAATATTTATATATATATATATATATATATATATATATATATATATATATATATGTATTATATCTTGTTTTAATGCATGACTGATAATTCTCAGTGATATCTTCATGTCCAAATATCCATAACATTGCATGTTTTGTTTTATACATATGTATTATATCTTGTATTAATGCATGACTGATAATTCTCTGTGATATATGAATGTCCAAATATCCATTATATTGCATGTTTTGTTTTATATATAGGTATTATATCTTGTATTACAGCATGACTGATAATTGTCTTTGATATCTGCATGTCCAAATATCCATAACATTGCATGTTTTGTTTTATACATATGTATTATATATTGTATCAAGGCATGGCTAATAATTGTCTGTGATATCTGAATGTACAAATATCCATAACATTGCATGATTTGTTTTATATATATGTATTATATATTGTATTAATGCATGACTGATCATTTTTTGTGATATCTGCATTCCAAATATCCATAGCATTGCATGTTTTGTTTTATATATCTGTATTATAACCTGTATTAATGGATGACCCATAATTGTCTGTGATATCTGCATGTCCAAGTGTCCATAATATTGCATGTTTTGTCTTATATGTATGTATTATATCTTGTATTAAAGCATGACTGATGACTGCCTGTGATATCGGCATGTCCAAATATCCATTACATAGCATGCTTTGTTTTATATATTTGTATTATATCTTGTATTAAAGCATGACTGATAATTGTCTGTGATATCTGCATGTCCAAATATCAATAACATTGCATGTTTTGTTTTATATATATGTATTATATGTTGTATTAAAGCATGACTCATAACTGTCTGCGATATCTGCATGTCCAAATATCCATAAAATTGCATGTTTTGTTTTATATATATGTATTATATCTTTTATTAATGCATGACTGATAATTGTCTGCCATATCTGCATGTCCACATATCCATCACACTGCATGTTTTGTTTTATACATATGTATTATATCTTGTATTAATGCATGACTGGTAATTGTGATATCTGCATGTCCAAACACCCATAACATTACATGTTTTGTTTTATATATATATATATATATATATATATATATATATATATATATATGTATTATATCTTGTCTTAATGCATGACTGATAATTGTTTGTGATATCTGCATGTTCAAATATACATAACATTGCATGTTTTGTTTTATATATATGTATTATATCTTGTATTAATGCATGACTGATAATTGTGATATCTGCATATCCAAATATCCATAACATTACATGTTTTATTTTATATATTTGCATTATATCTTGTATTACTGCATGACAGATAACTGTGATATTTGCATGTCCAAATATCCATAACAATGCATGGTTTGTTTTATATATATATATTATATATTTTATTAAAGCATGACTGATAATTGTCTGTGATATCTGCATGTCCAAATATCCATAACATTGCATATTTTGTTTTATATATATATAATATATATTATATCTTTTATTCATGCATGACCGATAATTGTCTGTGATATATGCATGTCCAAATATCCATAACATTGCATGTTTTGTTTTATATATATGCATTATATCTTGTATTCATTCATGACTGATAGTTGCCTGTGATATCTGCACTTCCAAATATCCATAACATTGCATGTTTATTTTCATAAATATCTATTATATCTTGTCTTAATGCATGACTGATAATTGTTTGTGATATCTGCATGTCCAAATATACATAACATTGCATGTTTTGTTTTATATATATGTATTATATCTTGTATTAATGCATGACTGATAATTGTCTGTGATATCTGCATGTCCAAATATCCATAACATTGCATGTTTTGTTTTAGATATATGTATTATACCTTGTATTAATGCATGACTGATAAATATCAGTGATATCTGGATGTCTAAATATCTATAACATTGCATGTTTTGTTTTATATATATGTATTATATCTTGTATTAATGCATGACTGATAATTTTATATATATATATATATATATATATATATATATATATATATGTATTATATCTTGCCTTAATGCATGACTGATAATTGTTTGATATCTGCATGTCCAAATATACATAACATTGCATGTTTTGTTTTATATCTATGTATTATATCTTGTATTAATGCATGACTGATAATTGTGATATCTGCATATCCAAATATCCATAACATTGCATGTTTTGTTTTATATATATGTATTATATCTTGTATTAATGCATGACAGATAATTGTCTGTGATATCTGCATTTCCAAATATCCATTGCATTGCATTTTTTGTTTTATATATATATATATATATATATATATATATATATATATATATATATATTATATATTGTATTAATGCATGACTGAAAATTGTCTGTGATATCTGCATGTCCAAATATCCATAACATTGCATGTTTTGCTAAATATATATATATATATATATATATATATATATATATATATATATATATATATATATGTATTATATCTTGTTTTAATGCATGACTGATAATTCTCAGTGATATCTTCATGTCCAAATATCCATAACATTGCATGTTTAGTTTTATACATATGTATTATATCTTGTATTAATGCATGACTGATAATTGTCTGTGATATATGAATGTCCAAATATCCATTATATTGCATGTTTTGTTTTATATATAGGTATTATATCTTGTATTACAGCATGACTGATAATTGTCTTTGATATCTGCATGTCCAAATATCCATAACATTGCATGTTTTGTTTTATACATATGTATTATATCTTGTATCAACGCATGGCTAATAATTGTTTGTGATATCTGCATGTACAAATATCCATAACATTGCATGATTTGTTTTATATATATGTATTATTTATTGTATTAAAGCAAGACTGATAATTTTTTGTGATATCTGCATGTCCAAATATCCATAGCATTGCATGTTTTATTTTATATATCTGTATTATAACCTGTATTAATTGATGACCCATAATTGACTGTGATATCTGCATGTCCAAGTGTCCATAATATTGCATGTTTTGCCTTATATGTATGTATTATATCTTGTATTAAAGCATGACTGATGACTGTCTGTGATATCTGCATGTCCAAATATCCATAACATAGCATGCTTTGTTTTATATATTTGTATTATATCTTGTATTAAAGCATGACTGATAATTGTCTGTGATATCTGCATGTCCAAATATCAATAACATTGCATGTTTTGTTTTATATATATGTATTATATGTTGTATTAAAGCATGACTCATAACTGTCTGCAATATCTGCATGTCCAAATATCCATAAAATTGCATGTTTTGTTTTATATATATGTATTATATCTTTTATTAATGCATGACTGATAATTGTCTGCCATATCTGCATGTCCACATATCCATCACACTGCATGTTTTGTTTTATACATATGTATTATATCTTGTATTAATGCATGACTGGTAATTGTGATATCTGCATGTCCAAACACCCATAACATTACATGTTTTGTTTTATATATATATATATATATATATATATATATATATATATATATATATATATATATATGTATTATATCTTGTCTTAATGCATGACTGATAATTGTTTGTGATATCTGCATGTTCAAATATACATAACATTGCATGTTTTGTTTTATATATATGTATTATATCTTGTATTAATGCATGACTGATAATTGTGATATCTGCATATCCAAATATCCATAACATTACATGTTTTATTTTATATATTTGCATTATATCTTGTATTACTGCATGACAGATAACTGTGATATTTGCATGTCCAAATATCCATAACAATGCATGGTTTGTTTTATATATATATATTATATATTTTATTAAAGCATGACTGATAATTGTCTGTGATATCTGCATGTCCAAATATCCATAACATTGCATATTTTGTTTTATATATATATAATATATATTATATCTTTTATTCATGCATGACCGATAATTGTCTGTGATATATGCATGTCCAAATATCCATAACATTGCATGTTTTGTTTTATATATATGCATTATATCTTGTATTCATTCATGACTGATAGTTGCCTGTGATATCTGCACTTCCAAATATCCATAACATTGCATGTTTATTTTCATAAATATCTATTATATCTTGTCTTAATGCATGACTGATAATTGTTTGTGATATCTGCATGTCCAAATATACATAACATTGCACGTTTTGTTTTATATATATGTATTATATATTGTATTAATGCATGACTGATAATTGTCTCTGATATCTGCATGTCCAAATATCCATAACATTGCATGTTTTGTTTTATATATATGTATTATACCTTGTATTAATGCATGACTGATAAATATCAGTGATATCTGCATGTCTAAATATCTATAACATTGTATGCTTTGTTTTAAATATATATGTATTATATCTTGTCTTAATGCATGACTGATAATTTTATATATATATATATATATATATATATATATATATATATATATATATATATATATATATGTATTATATCTTGCCTTAATGCATGACTGATAATTGTTTGTGATATCTGCATGTCCAAATATGCATAACATTGCATGTTTTGTTTTATATCTATGTATTATATCTTGTATTAATGCATGACTGATAATTGTGATATCTGCATATCCAAATATCCATAACATTGCATGTTTTGTTTTATATATATGTATTATATCTTGTATTAATGCATGACTGATAATTGTCTGTGATATCTGCATGTCCAAATATCCATAACATTGCATGTTTTGTTTTATATATATATATGTATTATACCTTGTATTAACGCATGACTGATAAATATCAGTGATATCTGCATGTCTAAATATCTATAACATTGCATGTTTTGTTTTATATATATATATGTATATTATATCTTGCATTAATGCATGACTGATAACTGTCTGTGAAATCTGCATGTCCAAATATCCATAACATTGCATGTTTTATTTTATATATATGAATTATACATTGTATTAATGCATGACTGATAATTGTCTGCGATATATGCATGTCCAAATATCCATAGCATTGCATGTTTTGTTTTATATATATGCATTATATCTTGTATTAATGCATGACTGATAATTGTCTGTGATATCTGCATGTCCAAATATCCATAACAATGCATGTTTTGTTTTATATATATGTATTATATCTTGTATTAATGCATGGCTGATAATTGTCTCTGATATTTGCATGTCCAAATATCCGTAAGATTGTATGTTTTTTTTATATATATGTATTATATCTTGTGCTAATGCATGACTGATAATTGTGATATCTGCATGTCCAAATATCCATAACATTGCATGTTTTTTTATATATATGTATTATATGTTGTATTAATGCATGACTGATAACTGTCTGTAATATATGAATGTCCAAATATCGATTATATTGCATGTTTTGTTTTCTATATAGGTATTATATCTTGTATTACAGCATGACTGATAATTGTCTTTAATATCTGCATGTCCAAATATCCATAACATTGCATGTTTTGTTTTATATATATGTATTATATCTTGTATCAATTCATGGCTAATAATTGTCTGTGATATCTGCTTGTACAAATATCCATAACATGGCATGATTTGTTTTATATATATGTATTATATCTTGTATTAATGCATGACTGATAATTTTTTGTGATATCTGCATGTCCAAATATCCATAGCATTGCATGTTTTGTTTTATATATCTGTATTATAACCTGTATTAATAGATGACCCATAATTGTCTGTGATATCGGCATGTCCTAGTGTCCATAATATTGCATGTTTTGTCTTATATGTATGTATTATATCTTGTATTAAAGCATGACTGATGACTGTGATATCTGCATGTCCAAATATCCATAACATTGCATATTTTGTTTTATATATATGTATTATACGTTGTATTAAAGCATGACTCATAATTGTCTGCGATATCTGCATGTCCAAATATCCATAAAATTGCATGTTTTGTTTTATATATGTATGTATTATATCTTTTATTAATGCATGACTGATAATTGTCTGCCATATCTGCATGTCCACATATCCATCATACTGCATGTTTTGTTTTATACATATGTATTATATCTTGTATTCATTCATGACTGATAATTGCCTGTGATATCTGCATGTCCAACTATCCATAACATTGCATGTTTTGTTTTATATATATGTATTATATCTTGTATTTATGCATGACTGATAATTGTCTGTGATATCTGCATGTCCAAATATCCATAACATTGCATGTTTATTTTCATAAATATGTATTATATCTTGTATTAATGCATGACTGGTAATTATGATATCTGCATGTCCAAATACCCATAACATTACATGTTTTTGTTATATACACACACACACATATATATATATATATATATATATATATATATATATATATATATATATATATATGTATTATATCTTGTCTTAATGCATGACTGATAATTGTTTGTGATATCTGCATGTCCAAATATACATAACATTGCATGTTTTGTTTTATATCTGAGTATTATATCTTGTATTAATGCATCACTGATAACTGTCTGTAATATCTGCATGTCCAAATATCCATAACATTGCATGTTTTATTTTCTATATATGAATTATACATTGTATTAATGCATGACTGATAATTGTCTGCGATATATACATGTACAAATATCCATAGCATTGCATGTTTTGTTTTATATATATGCATTATATCTTGTATTAATGCATGACTGATAATTGTCTGTGATATCTGCATGTCCAAATATCCATAACAATGCATGTTTTGTTATTATATCTTGTATTAATGCTTGGCTGATAATTGTCTCTGATATCTGCATGTCCAAATATCCATAAGATTGTATGTTTTTTTTTATATATATGTATTATCTCTTGCATTAAAGCATGACTGATAATTGTATTTGATATCTGCATGTCCAAATATCCATAACATTCCATGTTTTGTTTTATATATATGTATTATATCTTGTATTAATGCATGACTGATAATTGTGATATCTGCATGTCCAAATATCCATAACATTAAATGTTTTATAGTATATATACGTATTATATCTTGTATTAATGCATGACTGATAACTGTCTGTGATATCTGCATGTCCAAATATCCATAACATTGCATGTTTTGTTTTATATATATGTATAATATCTTGTATTAAAGCATGACTGATAATTGTCTGTGATATCTACATGTCCAGATATCCATAACATTGCATGTTTTGTTTTATATATATGCATTATATCTTGTATTAATGCATGACTGATAATTGTCTGTTATATCTGCATGTCTAAATATCTATAACATTGCATGCTTTGTTTTATATATATATATGTATTATATCTTGTATTAATGCATGACTGATAATTGTCTGTGATATCTGCATGTCCAAATATCCATAACATTGCATGTTTTGTTCTATATATATTTGTATTATACCTTGTTTTAATACATGACTGATAATTGTCAGTGATATCTGGATGTCAAAATATCTAAAACATTGCATGCTTTGTTTTATATATATGTATTATATCTTGTATTAATGCATCACTGATAACTGCCAGTAATATCTGCATATCCAAATACCCATAACATTGAATGTTTTGTTTTATATATATATATATATATATATATATATATATATATATATATATATATATATATATATGTATTATGTATTGTATTAATGCATGACTGAAAATTGTCTGTGATATCTGCATGTCCAAATATCCGTAACATTGCATGTTTTGCTATATATATATATATATATATATATATATATATATATATATATATATATATATACATATATATATATATATATATATATATATATGTATATATATATATATATATATATATATATATATATATATATATATGTATTATATCTTGTATTAATGCATGACTGATAATTCTCATATCTATAATGTCAAAATATCTATAACATTGCATGTTTTGTTTTATGCATATGTATTATATCTTGTATTAAAGCATGACTGATAATTGTCTTTGATATCTGCATATCCAAATATTCAAAACATTCCATGTTTTGTTTTATGTATATGTACTATATCTTGTATCAATGCATGACTGATAATAGTCTGTGATATCTGCATGTCCAAATATCCATAACATTGCATCTTTTGTTTTATATATATATGTATTATATCTTGTATAATGCATGACTGATAATTTTCTCTGATACCTACATGTCCAAATATCCATGACATTGCATTTTTTGTTTTATATATATATGTATTATATCTTGTATTAATGCATGACTGATAATAGTCTGTGATAACTGCAGTCCAAATATCCATAACATTGCATCTTTTGTTTTATATATATGTATTATAACCTGCAATAATGCATGACCCATAAATGTCTGTGATATCTGCATGTCCAAATATTCATAGCATTGCATGTTTTGTTTTATATATATGTATTATATCTTGTATTAATGCATGACTGATAATTGTCTTTGAAATGTGCTTGTCCAAATATCCACAACATTACAGGTTTTGTTTTATAAATATGTATTATATCTTGTAATAATGCATGAGTGATAATTGTCTGTGATATCTGCATGTCCAGATATCCGTAACTTTGCATGTTTTGTTTTATATATATAAATATATATATATATATATATAGATGTATTATATCTTGTATTAAAGCATGTCTGATAATTGTCTTTGATATCTGCATGTCCAAATATCCATAACATTACATGTTTTGTTTTATATATATGTATTATATCTTGTATTAATGCATAAGTGTCTGTTATATCTGCATGTCTCAATATCTATAACATTGCATGTTTTGTTTTATATATATGTATTATATCTTGTATTAATGCATGACTGATAATTGTCTATTATATCTGCATGTCCAAATATCGATAACATTGAATGTTTTGTTTATATATATATATATTATATCTTGCATTAATGCATGACAGAAAATTGTCTGTGATATCTGCGTGCCCAAAAATGACTGATAATTGTGTGTGATATCTGCATTTCCAAATATCCATTACATTGCATTTTTTGTTTTTATATATATATATATATATATATATATATATATATATATATATATATATATATATATATATATATATTTGTATTATATCTTGTATTAAAGCATGACTGATAATTGTATTTGATATCTGCATGTCCAAATATCCATAACATTGCATGTTTTGTTTTATATATATGTATTATATCTTGTATTAAAGCATGACTCATAATTGTCTGCGATATCTGCATGCTCAATTATCCATAACATTGCATGTTTTGTTTTATATATATGTATTATATCTTGTATTAAAGCATGACTAATAATTTCCTGTGTCCAAAGATCCATAACATTGCATGTTTTGTTTTATATATATGTATTATATCTCGTATTAAAGCATGACTGATAATTGTCTGTGATATCTGCATTTCCAAATATCCATAACATAGCATGGTTTGTTTTATATATATGTATCATATCTTGTATTAAAGCATGACTGATAATTGTCTGTGATATCTGCATGTCCTAATATCCATAACATTGCATGTTTTATTTTATATATGTACTATATCTTGCATTAAAACGTCACAATAGAACTTTGAAAGAACGTATTAGGGAACACACATATCAGATGAGGATAGGGTCATTAAATAATGCTCTATCTAAACATTGCCAAATAGCAGGTTCGATACATAATTTTACATTCTGTGTGCTTCAAAATGTTTTTCCTAGCAGAAGGGGTGGTGACATCATTAATTACACACTGGAGACTGAACTTAAATGGATAATTAGATGTAGAGCTGACATTCCTCCAGGGCTAAATGACAAAATACCGGTGAAACCTATTCTGAGGAAGAAGAGGCTCCATAGACCTAGAGTTAAGTGACGTTCCCTATGTTTACAGTGAGCATTAGTTATTTGGGGTTATGAAGACATGCCCTAGACCACTCTTAGAATTTGATATGGACACACCTGATTTCAAGTGGGTTTTAGTCAAGTGACATTTTAGATTATACCATTTTCAATGTAGGGACTGTTGGGTTTATACCATAGATCCTATATAGTTGACTTTAACTCCTCAGTTTGTCTTTGTACATTAGCTATTTGATGTTAGCTAGAAGTTGGTAGATTTTTGTTAAGATGCTCACTAGGTAGAACATTTATAAGTATGCCTTGTTGTGATGAAATGCTCTATTCTATTATTTAGGCTGGAGTTAGATGAAAACCCATTGTTTATGCTTATTAGGCTCATTGTTTAATACAGATGTAGAGGAGCTCATGTATGGTCTATGTGAGCCTCTACGCACGGTTTACCTGTGCATGTTTATAAGAGACCCTTTTACTATATTAAGAAGTTTTTTAAGTATTTTATAAATTATAGCTCTATACTATATGTCAGGTATATTTATGTATCTTTATGTTTGCTGTCAAAGCGAGCTTATTTTATACCTGTACAGTTGTGCACAAAGTAGTATAAAATATTACTCCATTGAGAAGCTTATTTAGTATTATTATAAATTATAGTTCAAAGTAATATGTTAGGTATGTTTTTGTATTTTTATGTATGTTATCGGGATGTGTATACACACTACGTGTATAGTTACGCACAGAGTAGCAAAAGTATTATTGAATATGTACTTAGAGACGCTTTGATTGCGTTTGTATATATCAGTGCTTATTTTACATTATGCTGTTTGTTTTACGCTGTGCTATTTCTATTACTGACCATACACACGCATTGTTGTATATAATTAGTGTTTATCTTACGTTATGTTTTTTGTTTTATGATATGCTGCATTTACTACTGACAACACGCACGCATTATTATTTTTTCATTTTTTCATAGAATCACAGAAATTAAGTCATTCTTGTTTTCTTTAAGGTTCAAGTAACGATCTATGTACTATAAATTTTATAGTTCATCCTTTGAAGTATGTCTTGAAGTTTCGCTACTTTGAGACACTTGAGATTTAAAGGCATGTGCAACAATGGCTTATAAGTTGTTGATTTTATCTTTGTTAATGCTCGTTGCTTCTATCACTTGTTTATACCTACTCGAATATGCCAGCATATATTATATATATTTTTATTTTAGAATGTCAACTTTTAGCAACACTGCTGATGAACTTTTGCATGTTTTAAATGTGTCTTATGAAGGATCATTGTATGAAATTGGAATGTTATTTTGAGGTGTTTTTACTTATTATAGTGAGGTCATTGAATTGAGGGTGAGCAATAGGAGGAAGAGCTTGTATATTTAAATTTGAATTTGAGATGGAACAGTGTCTAAAATCTGAAGAAGCTTACGGGTGAAAGCGCTTACTATTTCTGAAATGAATTTAGAGCCTTTTTACGAGTACAAGTGTATCATTGTTTTTTGGATACAACTGATTTGAAGAGTTTTGCTATCTGGCTCCTGGGAGCAGTTTTATGCTATGTATTTTTATATATATATATATATATATATATATATATATATATATATATATATATATATATATATATATATATATATATGTATTTTATCTTGTATTAAAGCATGACTGATAAATTCCTGTGATATCTGCATGTCCAACTGTCCATGTCATTGCTTGTTTTGTTTTATATATATGTATTATATCTTGTATTAATGCTTGATTGATAATTGTCTGTGATATCTTCATGTCCAAATATCCATAACTTTGCATGATTTGTTTTATATATATGTATTATATCTTGTATTAATGCATGACTGATAATTGTGATATCTGCATGTCCAAATATCCATAACATTACATGTTTTGTTTTATATATATGTATTATATCTTGTATTAATGCATGACTGTTAATTGTCTGTGATATCTGCATGTCCAAATATCCGTAACATTGCATGTTTTGTTTTATATATATATATATATATATATATATATATATATATATATATATATATATATATATATATATATGTATTATATCTTGTATTAAAGCATGACTGATAATTCTCTTTTATATCTGGCTGTCCAAATATCCATAACATTGCATGTTTTGTTTCATGTATATGTATTATACCTTGTATAAATGTTTGGTATCTTTTTGATCCAGTCTTTGTTGTGGAGTGGTTTAAAAGTGCTTATTAAAAGCATTTTTCACTTTGGAGCTTCGATTCATTTGTGCCTGGTGGAGTTTTTACTATATTTTTCTTGGTCATAACTGTTTTTGGCTCATTTTACTTTTTATCAGTTTTTATGGAGCCGCTGCCGAGCACAGATCCAGCTCCCAAGAGCTCAGAGACTGGGGATCTACGGAAGTTAATTGGGCAACTCACGCAGTTGGTTGCCTTGCTGACACCGCTCAGCCAGTCCTTTGCTTCCCTTGCTGCCTTTACACAACTCCCGGGGAATCAGGAAGCTAATCGGAAGCAGACTGAAACGGATGTATTTACCTGCGACGATGCAAGTAACGTTTTTTTAATAGAAGAAGATTTAAACTGTGAAAACAGTTTAGATGGCTTTCCGCACATCACGGTGGATCAAATGAACACTAATAGTAATGGAGCAGAGGGTGTCTCTGTAAGACCGAAAAGTCAGCGAAAACGGCAACAAGCCTGCACGGACAAGTCTAATTCTACTACAGGTACACAGAAACTGTTTTCTGACTGCTTCAAAGCTAAATATAGCTTTGAACTTCAATGCAGTCCAACCAAACATAGTAATACTAACTTTGCTACACTTTTGAATGATTTGGAATTTTATCTGATAAAGTATAAAACGCTTGAAATTGACAATGATTATCTTAGATATTGTATTACCTTAAATATTGTACCTAAGGGCTTAAGGGTTTGCAAATACCCTAACAATGTTACTGAAGGGTCTGAATTTCACACTGAGCTTACTTCAGTTTTTGATAATTGTGGTTTAAATATAATGAGAGCTATAATTAACAACAACGAAAGGTTAATGCAAAAGTTGCATGGTGATATAGAGAAAATTAACAAAGCTATTACAAATGATTTGTTATACACAGTTGTGGCTAACAAGACAAAATATGAGAATGTTTTTGAAAAAGTTGACACTAAATGTAAGGAGGTTCAGAACAGGAAGATAGGGAAAATAAAAAGAGACCAAGTGGAATACAAAAATAAAACTCATTACCCTAGACCCAGAACTATTCACAGGAATGGCTATGGCAAATGGAGGAAGGAGGATAATTATGAAGGAGAATGGGGGGAAACCGACATTGAAGAACAACAAGAAGAAATACTAGAGACAGACGAGTATCCCCCATTAAGGAGATCAGAGAGGCTTATGCAGCAGGGTAAGGTTTACTATAATTCAAAAAACTACAGGGGGAGGGGGGGGAGACCTTATCAGACGACACGTCAAGGTTGGAACTAGAAGTTGGTATTACCAACAACTTGAATACCTGGACTTTCAATGGGTTTAATATACACAATTATTCCAGTGTCAGTATTGACAAGAGTTGGTTTGATCTTTTTTCCAAAGGCTTCACCTTTGTTCCTACACAAAAAACGGATATCTTCAAATTATTGATAGATATCAAGTTGTTTATTCGGAAAAAGAATTTGGAACTTTTTTTTAAAGACAAAACGTTTGATCATCAAGGACAAGGTTTGAAGCGGAAAAGTACATTCAACCCTCCCACTCACCCCCAACTTAAGAACTTTGAATTAAAAGTTGAACATGAAATAAGAAATCATTTGACAACAAGAACCTTTCATTCAAATTTAACCCAGGAGGAGAAAAACACTTTGAGAGTTATTAGTGAAAATCACAACCTGAGAGTAATGAAACCTGACAAGGGGGGAGGGGTCGTGGTCATGGAAACAATACAATACGAAGGGAAAATGTTGGACTTACTAAATGATTCAGACAAATACACTAGGGTATCCATTAACGAAGTGAACATAGCATACAGAAAGATTCAAGTTCTACTATACGACATGTTAATGCAGGGTTCTATAGATCAAAATACTTTCAAATTTTTGGTCGTAGATAAACCAAAAATTCCCTGCATCTTCGGGATACCCAAAGTCCACAAAAATGCCTGTGACCCACCCCTCAGACCCATCGTGTCAGCGGAAGGATCAATAACAGCTCCTCTAGCAAAATTTGTTGATCACAAGATCAAACATGTACTTGAGGGATGTGAAAATGTTCTAAAAGACTCCTGGGATTTTTTGAGAAGAATCAAACCCTCACTATACAGTGAAAATACCTCCTTCGGAACCATGGATGTGATTGACCTGTTTTGTTGTATCCCACATGATTTAGGCCTTTCTTGGTTTGAAGAAAAATTAATTGGAAGCAAAAAACTGACACACACTGATTTCGTCAACACTCTAACATTCATGGAAATTGTATTAAAAAACAATTTCATCTATTTCCAAGGGGAGTACTTCAAACAAGAAAAGGGTGTTGCGATGGGTGCACATTGTGCACCCACATATGCCAACATTATAATGGCCTTTTGGGAAGAAACTTTTCTTCTCAATTCTCCTTTGATGAACGAATGCTCCCTTTACATTAGGTATCTAGATGATTTGTGTTTTTTCTGGAAGGGTAGTGAGGAAAATTTCAACAACCTTTTTACCTTTGTCAACAATACCTCTACATTCTTGAAATTTACCAGCAATTTTGATAAACAGAAATTAAAATACCTTGATGTTCATATAGAGAAAAAAGAGGGGAAATTGTCATCAAGAATTTTCAGGAAAGAAACCTCCTCCAAATCTTATTTGCACTATACCAGTTGCCATCCCCCCCATCAGAAGAAGGGGGTGGTGAAAGGGCAATTGGTTAGGTGTAGTAGAATGACCTCGGACAATAAAGTCTTTCTTGAGGAAACTGAATTTTTAAAGAGCCTCTTCATTCAGAGAGGGTACCCTCTAGAGATGTTCAACAAGGTGTTGGAAGAAGTTAATATAAAAAGAGCAGATACTTTTGCCCCTATTTTAGGGAAGGAAGAAATACTGACCCACAATTCAGGGTTGGCAGGTAATTTTGCTGAAAAGGGGACAGGGTTAATCACTACCTTCAGCGAACAATCAGCTTTTGTCAGGAACATATTTTCAAGGGAATGGGATAGTTTTTCAAAATTTTCAGATCTTGAATCTATCTTTGACAAAGAATTAACCCATGTATACCGTGAGGAAAAGCATCAAGAATTATCTTGAAGCAGGGACGAAAAACAACAAGTGCAATAACCATGATAAATCCAAGAAAGGATTACAAAAGTGTGGGAAATGTAAATATTGCACCTACTTGATTTGTGGGGAAACTATGGTTTTAGAAGCAAGGAAAATGACCCTACATTTAAACACATTCGCTAACTGTGACACCAAAGGCATCATATATTTAGCTGTTTGTAAAATGTCCCTCTTTCTACGTTGGAAAGAGTGAAAAGCTCAGACAGAGAATACGAGCACTTATATGATGTCAGGGTGATGAAAGAAAAAAATGCACTGAGTAAGCATTCAACAAAATGTAATACCACAGGTTACTCATTTTTTGTATTAGAAGTTGTTCCCACTAATCCAAGAGGTGGGATGTGGGAGACACTTATTGATTATAAAGAATTGTACTGGCAGCTCTTTTTGGATGCAAATTGTAATTTTGGGCTCAATGATATGGTATCATTAGCCCCAGTTTTGAAGATGAGGGCTGCCAAGCTTTAACTTAATGAAGTTTTATTCAGGTCTATTTTTATTGTTATTTTATATATATTTTTCAAAAAAAACAAGTTTTTTCTTGGATTCTCAAAGTTTCAGTGTGTGGCTTTGTAATTTATTTTATGGCCACAAGATGGTGCTTCATTGTAATTTAGATCCAAAAGCCCTAATCATGTACAATACAGAAATATTTTAAAAGTTTTATTTAAAGGTATTAAAAGTTTTTAAAATCTTTAGACAAACCACAATAAATAGGTTATAAGTTGAGATCATATGGTTTTTGAGAATTGTATTTACTTACTAGTGTTTTTAATATAAAGTTTTTATGAATTAATTATTCAATTAAATGAATTTTAATTTAATGTGTTAAATGATTGGACAATTGATTTGTGACTAAATTCAAACAGCATATAAAAGCATTTCAGTTTCAAAATGGATGTATAACTGATGAAGTTGGCGACGAAAACGTCTATGTGGATACGTTATATCTTTTTGATCCAGTCTTTGTTGTGGAGTGGTTTAAAAGTGCTTATTAAAAGCATTTTTCACTTTGGAGCTTCGATTCATTTGTGCCTGGTGGAATTTTTACTATACTTTTCTTGGTCATAACTGTTTTTGGCTCATTTTACTTTGTATAAATGTATGACTGATAATTGTCTGTGATATCTGCATGTCCAAATATTCATAACATTGCATTTTTTGTGTTTTATATATATGTATTATATCTTGTATTAATGCATGACTGATAATTGTCTGTGATATATGAATGTCCAAATATCCATTATATTGCATGTTTTGTTTTATATATAGGTATTATATCTTGTATTACAGCATGACTGATAATTGTCTTTGATATCTGCATGTCCAAATATCCATAACATTGCATGTTTTGTTTTATACATATGTATTATATCTTGTATCAATGCATGGCTAATAATTGTCTGTGATATCTGCATGTACAAATATCCATAACATTGCATGATTTGTTTTATATATATGTATTATATCTTGTATTAATGCATGACTGATAATTTTTTGTGATATCTGCATGTCCAAATATCCATAGCATTGCATGTTTTGTTTTATATATCTGTATTATAACCTGTATTAATGGATGACCCATAATTGTCTGTGATATCTGCATGTCCAAGTGTCCATAATATTGCATGTTTTGTCTTATATATATGTATTATATCTTGTATTAAAGCTTGACTAATGATTGTCTGTTATATCTGCATCTCCAAATATCCATAACATAGCATGCTTTGTTTTATATATTTGTATTATATCTTGTATTAAAGCATGACTGATAATTGTCTGTGATATCTGCATGTCCAAATATCCATAACATTACATATTTTGTTTTATATATATGTATTATATGTTGTATTAAAGCATGACTCATAATTGTCTGCGATATCTGCATGTCCACATATCCATCACACTGCATGTTTTGTTTTATATATATGTATTATATCTTTTATTAATGCATGACTGATAATTGTCTGCCATATCTGCATTTCCACATATCCATCACACTGCATGTTTTGTTTTATGCATATGTAATCTATCTTGTATTAATGCATGACTGGTAATTGTGATATCTGCATGTCCAAACACCCATAACATTACATATTTTGTTTTATACATATATATCTATATCTATATATATATATATATATATATATATATATATATATATATATATATATATATATATTATATCTTGTCTTAATGCATGACTGATAATTGTTTGTGATATCTGCATGTTCAAATATACATAACATTGCATGTTTTGTTTTATATATATGTATTATATCTTGTATTAATGCATGACTGATAATTGTGATATCTGCATATCCAAATATCCATAACATTACATGTTTTGTTTTATATATATGTAGTATATCTTGTATTAATGCATGACAGATAACTGTGATATTTGCATGTCCAAATATCCATAACATTGCATGGTTTGTTTTATATATATGTATTATATCTTTTATTAAAGCATGACTGATAATTGTCTGTGATATCTGCATGTCCAAATATCCATAACATTGCATATTTTGTTTTATATATATATATATATATATATATATATATATATATATATATATATATAAATATATATATATATATATATATGTGTGTGTATTATATCTTGTATTCATGCATGACTGATAATTGTCTGTAACAACTGCATGTCCAAATATACATAACATTGCATGTTTTATTTTATATATATGTATTATATCTTGTATTCATTCATGACTGATAATTGCCTGTGATATCTGCATGTCCAACTATCCATAACATTGCATGTTTTGTTTTATATATATATGTATTATATCTTGTATTTATGCATGACTGATAATTGTCTGTGATATCTGCATGTCCAAATATCCATAACATTGCATGTTTATTTTCATAAATATGTATTATATCTTGTATTAATGCATGACTGGTAATTATGATATCTGCATGTCCAAATACCCATAACATTACATGTTTTGTTTTATATATAAGCCATCAGAAATGGAGTTCTTACTTTGGATTTTAGGTTTGGTATTAAAATATAATGCCTTTAAATACAACAATAACTGGTATTTGCAGGTAAAGGGGACAGCTATGGGGGCGACGTTCGCTCCCATATATGCAGACCTATTTATGGGCTACCTGGAAGAGTGTTATATTTATCAAGAATCATTTTCATATAAGGGACAGTTAACAATGTGGCGTCGATATTTAGACGACTGCTGGGTAGTGTGGGATGGGAGTAAGACCGAATGGGAAAGTTTCAAAGGATACCTGAATTCCAATGAATTTGGGATTATCTTTACAGGTAAATTAGATCTATTTACGGTGGATTTTTTAGATGTAAATGTGACTAAGTTGGTAGATGGAACCATAACTACCAGTTTGCACCGCAAACCTTTCTCAAAGAATTCCATCCTACATGCTAATAGTTGTCATCCGCCACATGTAATTAAAAATATACCCAAAGCGCAGTTTCAACGTATAAAAAGAATATGCTCTACAGCTAATGAATACTGTAGATATGAACATGATTTAAGTGATAGATTTAAAGCTAGGGGATACCCGATAAATAATATTGAGCAGGCTAAAACAGAAATACATCAAACAGATAGAAATAAACTGCTAATTGAGAAGGATAAGGATAAGAAGGGAAAATCTAAGGTGATTAGATTTGTTACAACATATGCAACCAATACTAATAGGATCAAACAAGTAGTAGATAGATATTGGACCATATTATTGAATGATCCATACTTGTCCACTATATTAGGACAAAAATGTCTGTATAGTTACAGAAAGGGCAAATCTATAGGACAGTATTTTTCCGCTTATAAAAAAGGTATTAAAGTGGAAGATACAGGTTCACAGGTGAAAGGGAGCACATTTTGTGGCCATTGTAAATATTGTAAATTAATGTCCAAAACTACATCTTTCACATCTACTAACACTAGTAAAGTATACGATATAGGAAGTTTAGTGACATGCAATACACCCTGGGTGGTATATATGTCAGTTTGCCAGTGTGGTGCTTTTTATATTGGGCAGACATCCTGCAAGTTAAAATTAAGGATAGCAGTCCATATTAGTGATATTAAATGTAAAAGAAATAGAAGCGCCTTGTATAAACATATCATACAGCATCCCCAGGCTCATTTTGTTTTTGTCGGGATTGATAAGGTGGCTGATGCTATTAATAATGAGTCACTTAAACATAAAATCCTGACTGGGAAGGAACGTAGATGGATTATTAATTTAGGGGCATTGTTCAAGCCAGGCTTGAATGAACATTGGTGATAACATTAAAATAAAAACAATTATGAAGCTCTTTATATGTAACGTATGGTGGCATATATGAGGATGGACATGTCAAAATGATAATATGGGTAAATTAAATACCTAAGATAAGGTTGTATGGGGCAGTAAATTATTTACAAATAAACAAGATATAAATGTTGTTGATGGTTGATTGGGAAAACTGACAGGTTTTGGTATTCACTCAAAGATGCAGTGTGCATTTATAAACATTGTATGTGTTTTAGTTTTGTATTTAATTTTGAATGTTTGCATTTCCACTGGTTTTGGTTAAAAATGGTAAATATGTTCTGGTTGTGTATGTACAAAGTAAAAGCAAGTTTGGCTCCTTTAAATAAGAAGGAAGTACGGCAGAGTATAAAATGTACGTGGTGCCATCATATGACACACTGATGACGCTTAGAGAAGCGAAACCGGTCTGTGGGGCAGACCAGGAGGCAAGAATAAAGCCTTAAGTATTCCACTTGGTTTCTTTCATTTTCATTCCAGTTCGGAATGAAGGCGAGTGCTGAACTTTGGTTTGGAAGAGTGTGACATGGCTGAATAGGTGGGATTGGTTCGTGCACAGCAGTGTATACGCGCACCGATTATTTTGGAGTCGGATATATATATATATATATATATATATATATATATATATATATATAATATCTTGTCTTAATACATGACTGATTATTGTTTGTGATATCTGCATGTCCAAATATACATAACATTGCATGTTTTGTTTTATATCTATGTATTATATCTTGTATTAATGCATCACTGATAACTGTCTGTAATATCTGCATGTCCAAATATCCATAACATTGAATGTTTTGTTTTATATATATATATATATATATATATATATATATATATATATATATATATTATATCTTGCATTAATGCATGACTGATAACTGTCTGTGAAATCTGCATGTCCAAATATCCATAACATTGCATGTTTTGTTTTATATATATGTATTATATCTTGTATTAATGCATGACTGATAATTGTGATATCTGCATGTCCAAATATCCATAACAATGCATGTTTTGTTTTATATATATGTATTATATCTTGTACTAATGCATGGCTGATAATTGTCTGTGATATCTGCATGACCAAATATCCATAACAATGCATGTTTTGTTTTATATATATGTATTATATCTTGTATTAATGCATGGCTGATAATTGTCTCTGATATCTGCATGTCCAAATATCTGTAAGATTGTATGTTTTTTTTATATATATGTATTATATCTTGCATTAAAGCATGACTGATAATTGTATTTGATATCTGCATGTCCAAATATCCATAACATTCCATGTTTTGTTTTATATATATGTATTATATCTTGTATTAATGCATGACTGATAATTGTGATATCTGCATGTCCAAATATCCATAACATTAAATGTTTTAATTTATATATACTTATTATATCTTGTATTAATGCATGACTGATAATTGTCTGTTATATCTGCATGTCTAAATATCTTTAAAATTGCATGCTTTGTTTTATATATATGTATTATATCTTGTATTAATGCATGACTGATAATTGTCTGTGATATCTGCATGTCCAAATATCCGTAACATTGCATGTTTTGTTTTATATATATATGTATTATACCTTGTTTTAATAAAGGAATGATAATTGTCAGTGATATCTGGATGTCTAAATATCTATAACATTACATGTTTTGTTTTATATATATGTATTATATCTTGTATTAATGCATCACTGATAACTGTCTGTAATATCTGCATATCCAAATATCCATAACATTGAATGTTTTGTTTTATATATATATATATATATATATATATATATATATATATATATATATATATATATATATATATATATATATATATATATATATATATATATATATATATATATATATATATATATATATATATATATATATATATTATATATTGTATTAATGCATGACTGAAAATTGTCTGTGATATCTGCATGTCCAAATATCCGTAACATTGCATGTTTTGCTATACATATATATATATATATATATATATATATATATATATATATATATATATGTATTATATCTTGTATTAATGCATGACTGATAATTGTCTGTGATATCTGCATATCCAAATATCCATTACATTGCATGTTTTGTTTTTTACATATGTATTATATCTTGTTTTAATGCATGACTGATAATAGTCTTTGATATCTGCATGTCCAAATATCCATAACATTACATGTTTTGTTTTATATATATGTGTTATATCTTGTATTAATGCATGACTGATAAGTGTCTGTTATATCTGCATGTCTCAATATCTATAACATTGCATGTTTTGTTTTATATATATGTATTATATCTTCTATTAATGCATGACTGATAATTGTCTATTATATCTGCATGTCCAAATATCGATAACATTGAATGTTTTGTTTTATATATATATATATATATATATATATATATATATATATATATATATATATGTGTATATATTATATTTGCATTAATGCATGACAGAAAATTGTCTGTGATATCTGCATTTCCAAATATCCATTACATTGCATTTTTTGTTTTTATATATATATATATATATATATATATATATATATATATATATATATATATTTGTATTATATCTTGTATTAAAGCAAGACTGAGAATTGTATTTGATATCTGCATGTCCAAATATCCATAACATTACATGTTTTGTTTTATATATATGTATTATATGTTGTATTAAAGCATGACTCATAATTGTCTGCGATATCTGCATGTCCAAATATCCATAACATTGCATGTTTTGTTTTATATGCATGTATTATATCTTGCATTAAAGCATGACTCATAATTGTCTGTGATATGTACATGTCCAAATATCCATAATATTGCATGATTTGTTTTATATATATGCATTATATCTTGTATTAATGCATGACTGATAATTCCCCGGGATTCATGAAGCTCGGCGCAAGGCCGGCGTAAGGCTTGCGCCGGCGGTGCATTGCATAGTCGCGAGTAGCCATATGCATATTAATGAGAGTGCACCGTAACCACAGGCATGTGCGTAGTGTACGTGAGCGAGCCCAAGTAGGATGCGTCAGTAGGCGTGTTTAAGCAGGCTAAGAGCAACCTAACGTGCTGTCTGCCATAGTCCGCCCAGAATAGAAATGGCTGCAGCCATGGCCCGTGCAGAATGAAATGTCCGCAGAGTATGCAACAAAGTACCCGTCCCAACTAAACAAGAGAAGCAAATAAAACCCACGCAGCCCGAAATGTACCTGTCCAAGGAACAAAGGATACGCGTACCGTGTCCGCAGCAATGTACTGTGAGTGTGCATAGTCAGAGAAGGTGTACAGCAGCATGTCAGCACGCCGCACCGACATAGGAGTAGCGACTAAGGTCACCAACCGTCCCACTTTTAGGGCAGTCCCTGTATTGGCATACGTGTTCAAATAAAGCATTAAAACGGAAGTGTGCGAAGAGTGTAGGTCATAATGATTTCCGTATTTAATGTAATTAGCCTGAATCGGTTATTTCCGTAACTGAAATACCTAAATGTCCCAAGAAACAGAATAAGCTACCAAACTGCCACAACAATAAGCTCATACTTAGGCAAATAAGTGAAGTTCTATGCTATATAGTGACCGTGTACGTGTCGGGCTGTGAAGTCAGATGTGACTCCCTGCACATACAGGTGGTCAATGTAGAAGTCCCACAGAACCACGATAGCAATGTGTGTGTTGAATGAAAGGCGACCGACAAACCCTGTCCCCTGATCCCTGGTAGTCACCCCTGTGCTGTGTGGACAGCCACCTATACGTTGTACAGGGGTGACCTACTACCCCGACAGGTATGACTTTGCATTATGTACCAGTTAGCTGTGGGACATGTCCCTGACAGCAGATATGCATATCCGGGAGGCCCCGAAGGATATCTGTGTCAGATGTCTGTCCCAGTATGGCATCTGTTCTGCAAGCATCTACAAACAATGTTACCCATAACACCGCTGTGTGTGCCTGTACCGTGGAAATGTAGATGTATGACAGGGTGCACCCACGAATGGCAACATGGGACACCACCTGTGACAGGCAGTTGGTCTGACATGCAGCCAGCAAGTATGACCATGTGGGTTGTGTCACATAGACAGTTTACAACACATTCTGTGATGTACATGTTCACATCCCAGCCAATGGTTTCATTAACGTTACCTGAGGGGTAATGTTATGAAGCCCTTTGCCAGGACGAGGTAGGCTGTATGGACTGCAACACCCCCAGCAATGGGCTGGGTGACCGTCCCGAAATGTCAACCATGTCTTAAAGGCATGAACCGCCCTGAACAAGACAAACCATGTGGGATGCGTATGTATGTCCCCTATGCAGTCATGGATCGAACCGCAGTATGATCCCACCCCATGTCTATGCAGATAGGTCTCCTCAGGGTACTGGGACAGTAATAACCAGCCTCAGTGGAGGCATTGGCCCTGTGATGTGGGAATACAGTTGTCATGCGATACAACCTGGCCACCCTACCTGAGGTGAGGCTATAAAGAAATAGCTGTCCTAACTGTGGGTCCTAATCCCAAATGAGATAGTGGAGTACACAGCGGGCTCACCATCTGGTCTCATGGATGCTATTCACACTACCCTGGAGAGAGCATGTCCCACCTGTGTGTCACAGAACATTTGGTGACCACAAACCGCTGGTACAGACATCTCCACATGTGTGGTGGAGGGTGTGGAGATGTCCTCACTGGACCTGTCAGCCTGTATGTCAGCAATGTGTGTATGTTGAGTAAACCCCACCTCTATGTGAACCCAGTCAGAGCATATGTGGTAGTGACCTCACAGGTGTCGAGCATAGCAACTGAAGGTGGTATGATTGTCAGCCAGGTCCATGTAGGTATATCTGTGGAATGTGCCCTGGACAATCCCATGACATTGTGTAACTCTACACATATGATGACCAAGGGTGTCACACCTCACAAGGTGTCTGCTCCACCCTGTAGTAGCCACCTCCTCGTGTTGTACATCATGTGTATGGCTGGGGTACACCACACTGGACGCTTGGCATTGGTACAATGAACCACAGTAGGGTAAGTGAATGCCTGGTACATGCAGTCA
>NC_056749.1:82109574-82142074 GCF_019279795.1 Protopterus annectens
GGGTAGGCCAACAGGTGTGCTGGCCCTTACAAATAGTACAACTTAAAAACACTCACAATTTAGTTAAATACCAAAAATAACTGTAGGTTGTCACCTACACTGTGAGGCAGACCAAGGAGAGACTAGGTAGTTCACGTAGAGTTTTCCAGTTGGAACAACAGTATTCCATGTTTAGGAAGGTTGTACAAACTGTAAAACTGTTGGGTTCATTTTTTTTACCTTTAACTAATTCTTTCATAAGAATTTAAGATTTATTCGAAAGTGACTTTAATTGTTTTTCTTCCCTATGTGCCACACAATTAGTTGTTCAGATGGGATTCCTTTGCCTTGCTAGTTTGCTGAAAAAGGGGCAGCCTGTAACTCAAGCACAAGGCTGAAAAGCTGGAAAGAGACAGAAATAAAGTAAGACTATAAGATGACAAATATATTTAAAGTCTATGCAGAGGTAGGAGGTGAAATGGTAAGGAAGGAGTGCAGGTCAGTAATAAGTGCAGGGTAAGACATAGTACAATGCAAATGCAGATAAGCAGCAATAGATACCAAACAACTAATTGTGTGGCACACAGGGAAGAAGAAGAAGAAACAATTAAAGTCACTTACGAGTAAATCTTAAATTCTTATGAAAGAATTAGTTAAAGGTAAAAAAATGAACCCAACAGTTTTACAGTTTGTACAACCTTCCTAAACATGAAATACTGTTATATTCAGTAGTACATTTTCAGTGGACTACTACACATTCAGCCCAGACACTAATGTAAAATCCTTCACAACAGTTAAATAGAATAGTTAACCATCACTACAGGGAAGTCAAAAGGAGGTTTTTAGCTAGGTAATTTGTAAAGGCTAGCACAGCAATAATGTAATCAAGTACATTAACATCAGAAAAATACATTGGATGATACATGTGTTAAAACAGCAGTATAGTACACAAATCATTCCACATAACATAGACCAGGGAGCGCTAATCATTCCACATAACATAGACCAGGGAGTGCTATTTAGGAAACAGCTACTAGTTTACAATGCATGACCAATTGCAGCAAGCAGGTCAAATGATACTAGCCAGATTGGGAAAGTCAAAACCACATTAATGTGTGTAAAAATATCCAATGTTGAAAATTAGGTGAAAAAGTACAACACTCTGATTCTGAGCACTCTGAAGTAGGCTAATAGCAATAAGACCATTCCGGTTAGTAGGTAGACTAGCTGCAGACAAACCCCCCCCCCTACCCGTAGCATTCATTACTGTAATTATAGTAACATTCTTATGTAAGGGCATAAGATAGGAGTGCAACTAATTCAAGGTCACAGCAAATAGTGCTATGTACTAAAAGTTACACCTAAATAACCCCTCTTTAACGTACTTACTATTTTACAGAGTTGCCCTGGTGTCAGTGCGAAAGATAGCAATGCAACTGGTTTAGGACACAGCGAGTAATGCCACGGTCCATAATCAGCATTAGAATAACCACTCCTGCTGTATAAGGGCTCTGGGTAGGTTATAAGAGAAATCTTTATTTTAAATACCTCTCTGGGTAGCAAGTAACGCTATGGTCAAAAAACAACATTAAAAATAACCACTCCATCTTAGGAAAAGTTCTCAGTAGGTTATATTAAAAAAAACTTAGATGAAGAGCATTTCCGGGTAGCAATAGATAGGAGCACAAGTTATTTGGAGCTCAGTGAGAGACACTAACATTTGTAATACCACTCCTGCCTCCATAGCATTGCATGTTTTGTTTTAAATATATGTATTATACCTTGTAGTAATGCAGGACTGATAATTGTCTGTGATATCTGCATGTCCAAATATCCATAACACTGCATGTTTTGTTTTATAAATATGTATTATATCTTGTATTAATGCATGACAGATAATTGTCTGTAATATCTGCATTTCCAAATATCCATTACATTGCATTTTTTGTTTTTTATATGCATATAGATGTATTATATCTTGTATTAAAGCATGACTGATAAATGTCTTTGATATATGCATGTCCAAATATCCATAACATTGCATGTTTTGTTTTATATATATGTATTATATCTTGTATTAATGCATGACTGATAAGTGTCTGTTATATCTGCATGTCTAAATATCTATAACATTGCATGTTTTGTTTTATATATATGTATTACATCTTGTATTAATGCATGACTGATAATTGGCTGCTATATCTGCATGTCCAAATATCGATAAGATCGAATGCTTTGTTTTATATATATATATATATATATATATATATATATATATATATATACATATATATATATATGTATATATATATATATGTATATATATATATATATATATATATATATATATATATATATATATATATATATATATATCTTGCATTAATGCATGACTGAAAATTGTCTGTGATATCTGCATGCCTAAAAATGACTGATAATTGTCTATGATATCTGCATTTCCAAATATCTATTACATTGCATTTTTTATATATATATATATATATATATATATATATATATATATATATGTATTATATCTTGTATTAAAGCATGACTGATAATTGTATTTGATATCTGCATGTCCAAATATCCATAAAACTGCATGTTGTGTTTTATATATATGTATTATATCTCATATTAATGCATGACTGATAATTGTGATATCTGCATGTCCAAATATCCAAAACATTACATGTTTTGTTTTATATATACGTATTAAATCTTGTATTAAAGCATGACAATTGTCTGTGATATGTACATGTCCAAATATCCATAACATTGCATGATTTGTTTTATATATATATGCATTATATCTTGTATTAATGCATGACTGATAATTGTCTGTTATATCTGCATGTCTAAATATCTATAACATTGCATGCTTTGTTTTATATATATGTATTATATCTTGTATTAATGCATGACTGATAATTGTCTGTGATATCTGCATGTCCAAATATCCATAACATTGCATGTTTTGTTTTATATATATGTATTATACCTTGTATTAATACATGACTGATAATTGTCAGTGATATCTGGATGTCTAAATATCTATAACATTGCATGTTTTGTTTTATATATATGTATTATATCTTGTATTAATGCATCACTGATAACTGTCTGTAATATCTGCATATCCAAATATCCATAACATTGAATGTTTTGTTATCTATATGTATATATATATATCTGTGTGTATTATATCTTGTATTAATGCATGACTGATAATAGTCTGTGATATCTGCATGTCCACATATCCATTATAATGCATGTTTTCTTTTATATATATGTATTATATCTTGTATTAAAGCATGACTGATAATTGTCTTTGATATCTGCATGTCCAAATATCCATAACATTGCATCTTTTGTTTTATATATATGTATTATATCTTGTATTAATGCATGACTGATAATTGTCTGTGATATCTGCATGTCCAACTATCCATAGCATTACATGCTTTATTTTATATATATGTATTATAACCTGCATTAATGCATGACCCATAACTGTCTGTGATATCTGCATGTCCAAATATTCATAGCATTGCATGTTTTGTTTTATATATATGTATTATATCTTGTATTAATGCATGACTGATAATTGTCTTTGAAATGTGCTTGTCCAAATATCCACAACATTACAGGTTTTGTTTTATAAATATGTATTATATCTTGTAATAATGCATGAGTGATACTTGTCTGTGATATCTGCATGTCCAGATATCCGTAACTTTGCATGTTTTGTTTTATATATATGTATTATATCTTGTATTAAAGCATGACTGATAATTGTCAGTGATATGTGGATGTCTAAATATCTATAACATTTCATGTTTTGTTTTATATATATGTATTATATCTTGTATTAATGCATCATTGATAACTGTCTGTAATATCTGCATATCCAAATATCCATAACATTGAATGTTTTGTTTTTTATATATCACTATATATATCACTATATCATATAAAACTCTAACTCCCACTAATTTCCTCTACCTATCCCTCTCACTCTCCGTTTACCTTCTTTCTATGTGCATGTATTACTACCATTACTTTGTATGAGTTACCTCTCTAATATTCCTTCTCCTCCTTCAGGTTCATTTCGAACTACTGAAATCTAATTCTACTTCTCAGTATAATGCAGTATTACTGTAACCAAGTAAAATATCTAAACTAATTCACCTGCTAAGTCTCATATTGTACTCTTGTGTATATACATTCTGGAAGAAATTTAAAGCAAATGTTTTCTTTTTATTGCATAATTCTGTATATTTTTTTCTTTAACTTGTTAAGTAGTAGTTAGCGGAGCTTTTCTCCTCGGGCCTCCACTGAAAATGGACATGTATCCAGTTGGACTAGCCCGGTTAACAAATGTAAAATAAAATAAATAAATAAAAAATATATATATATATATATATATATATATATATATGTATTATATATTGTATTAATGCATGACTGAAAATTGTCTGTGATATCTGCATGTCCATATATCCATAACATTGCATATAAATATATATATATATATATATATATATATATATATATATATATATATATATATATATATATGTATATGTATTATATATTGTATTAATGCATGACTGATAATTGTCTGTGAGATCTGCATGTCCAAATATCCATAACATTGCATCTTTTGTTTTATACATATGTACTATATCTTGTATCAATGCATGACTGATAATAGTCTGTGATATCTGCATGTCCAAATATCCATAACATTGCATCTTTTGTTTTATATATATGTATTATATCTTGTATTAATGCATGACTGATAATTGTCTGTGATATCTGCATGTCCAAATATCCATAACATTGCATTTTTTGTTTTATATATATATGTATTATATCTTATATTAATGCATGACTGATAATTGTCTGTGATATACGCATGTCCAAATATCCATTATATTGCATTTTTTGTTATATATATATATATATATATATATATATATATATATATATATATATATATTTGTATTATATCTTGTATTAAAGCATGACTGATAATTGTATTTGATATCTGCATGCCCAAATATCCATAACAGTGCATGGTTTGTTTTATATATATGTATTATATCTTGTATTAATGCATGACTGATAATTGTCTGTGATACCTGTTTGTCCAAATATCCATCACACTGCATGTTTTGTTTTATATATAAGTAAGAAAATAACAAATGAAATAGCTCTGTTCCCACTCGTAGATAATAACACCAGCACTACGACAGTTACAAACTTCTTCTTTGACCTTGTTTAAAAAAACATTTATTGAAAACAATTAAAAACCATTCGGTTAAGCGCTTTCATCGATTCAGACTTCATCAGAACAGTGCTATAAAGTTAAAACAATTCATTTATACTTTCTTCTTCTATCACATGATGGTCTCCATTAGTGTCTTAAAGTGCTAGTGCTTTTCATGAATATATTTTATGTAAAATAATTAAACAACAAAACTTAATATATGTTCTTTTCCATCTATATTATTATACTAAAATACATAAAATTGTGGAGGTTTTGTGAATTTAAATACATTGTTAAAACATTAAAAAAATTAAAAAACATTTATACTACATTTATGTATGAGCTTCCAAAATAGGTTTGATTGACAAGTATTCATTTATTCCAGGGGGAACAGAAGCATTTAATTTAATTTGCCAAATAATTTCTTTTTCCCCCACTGTTTTCTTAATATTTCCTCCTAGGATTTTAACCAATTCTAGTATACCAAATGAAAACCTGAACATTCCTGGTTTTCATACAAATGTCTCCACAGAGCATTCCTGTCATCCTTCTTTTGTATACTGTAAAGATGTTCATAAATTCTATTTCTCAGGCATCTGGTAGTCTTTCCAACATAAAATACTCGACATTTTGTACGCTTTGCTAGATATACCAGTTGCCTGGATCTACAGTTGCCCTTTTGAAACCATACTTTGGTTTTATTAATGTCTTTTAATACTATACTAGGGGCTGTTATAATATATTGGCACTGCTTGCATGTCCCACATTTTTGGGTACCTTTAGCTGTAACATTTTTAGATTGAATTTTCCTTTCCAATAATTTCTTCATGTTATTTCCGTTCTTAAACACACATATTGGTTTCTCTCCTATTACTTTTGAAATTTCCCCATCTATTTTAGTAATATTCCAATGCTTGTCAAGTATTTTCTTAATTTCTTCGCTATGTTTACTATATCAAGATCAAAGTTCAATTCTCTTTTTGGACACCATGATATCACTCGAGGAAGGGAGATTTAAATCCAATATTTATAGGAAACTGACATTCAGTAATTCCTATCTTGATTATCAAAGTAGCCATCTTATAGTACAGAAAAAGAATATAGTCAAGGGCCAATGTATCAGGGCGGCCAGGATGACATCTGTAAGGAAGGATTTAGTGAATGAATTAAAAAAGATAGGTGACTACTTTACAGATAGGGGATACCCTTATGACCTGGTGAGTGATGCAATAAAATATGTTTTAGGAGAATGGGGAAAAAAGTATAAGCCATTATTGGGAAATGACGACTTACAATCAAATCACACCAGTCTAATGTTAGAAACTGAAGGGATTTTAGATATAAAGAACACTGAAGATGAATATAGTAGAGCTTGTATACTAGAATATAGTAAACATAGTGGAGAAATTAAGAAAATACTTGACAAGCATTGGAATATTACTAAAAAAGATGGGGAAATTTCAAAAGTAATAGGAGAGAAACCAATATGTGTGTTTAAGAATGGAAATAACATGAAGAAATTATTGGAAAGGAAAATTCAACCTAAAAATGTTACCGCTAAAGGTACCCAAAAATGTGGGACATGCAAGCAGTGCCAATATATTATAACAGCCCCTAGTATAGTATTAAAATACATTAATAAAACCAAAGTATGGTTTCAAAAGGGCAACTGTAGATCCAGGCAACTGGTATATCTAGCAAAGTGTACAAAATGTCCAGTATTTTATGTTGGAAAGACTACCAGATGCCTGAGAAATAGAATTTATGAACATCTTTACAGTATACAAAAGAAGGATGACAGGAATGCTCTGTGGAGACATTTGTATGAAAGCCAGGAATGTTCAGATTTTCATTTTGGTATACTAGAATTGGTTAAAGCCAATCCCAGGGGAGGAAATATTAAGAAAACACTGGGGGGAAAAGAAATTATTTGGCAAATTAAATTAAATGCTTCTGTTCCCCCTGGAATAAATGAATACTTGTCAATCAAACCTATTTTGGAAGCTCATACATAAATGTAGTATAAATGTTTTTTAATTTTTTAAATGTTTTAACAATGTATTTAAATTCACAAAACCTCCACAATTTTATATATTTTAGTATAATAATATAGATGGAAAAGAACATATATTAAGTTTTGTTGTTTAATTATTTTACATAAAATATATTCATGAAAAGCACTAGCACTTTACGACACTAATGGAGACCATCATGTGATAGAAGAAGAAAGTATAAATGAATTGTTTTAACTTTATAGCACTGTTCTGATGAAGTCTGAATCGATGAAAGCGCTTAACCGAATGGTTTTTAATTGTTTTCAATAAATGGTTTTTTAAACATGGTCAAAGAAGAAGTTTGTAACTGTCGTAGTGCTGGTGTTATTATCTACGAGTGGGAACAGAGCTATTTCATTTGTTATTTTCTTACTTGTTGGACTGTTTCTACATTTTGTTTTTTTTTTATATATATAAGTATTATATCTTGTGTTAAAGCATGACTGATAATTGTATGTGATATCTGCATGTCCAAATATCCATAACATTACATGTTTTGTTTTATATATACATATTATATCTTGTATTAATGCATGAATGATAACTGTCTGTTATATCTGCATGTCTAAATATCTATAACATTGCATGATTTGTTTTTTTTATATATGTATTATATCTTGTATTAATGCATGACTGATAATTGTCTGTGATATCTGCATGTCCAAATATCCATAACATTGCATGTTTTGTTTTATATATATATGTATTATATCTTGTATTAATGCATGACTGATAATTGTCTGTGATATCTGCATGTCCAAATATCCATAACATTGCACATTTTATTTTATATATATATGTACTATATCTTGTATGAAAGCATGACTGATAATTGTCTGTGATATCTGCATGTCCAAATATCCATAACATTGCATGGTTTGTTTTATATATATGTATTATATCTTGTATTAAAGCATGACTTATAATTGCCTGTGATATCTGCATGTCCAACTATCCTTAACATTGCATGGTTTGTTTTATATATATGTATTATATATTGTACTAAAGCATGACTGATAATTGCCTGCAATATCTGCATGTCCAAATATCCACAAAATTGCATGTTTTGTTTTATATATATATATTATATATTTTATTTATGCATGATTGATAATTGTCTGCCATATCTGCATGTCCACATATCCATCAAACTGCATGTTTTATTTTATATATAAGTATTAGATCTTGTGTTAAAGCATGACTGATAATTGCCTGTGATATCTGCATGTCCAAATATCCATAGCAATGCATGTTTTGTTTTATATATATATGTATAATATCTTGTATTAATGCATGACTGATAATTGTCCGTGATATTTGCATGTCCAAATATACATAATATTGCATGTTTTTCATATATATGTATTATATCTTGTATTAAAGCAAGACTTATAATTGCCTGTGATATCTGCATGTCCAACTATCCTTAACATTGCATGGTTTGTTTTATATATATGTATTATATATTGTATTAAAGCATGACTGATAATTGTCTGCAATATCTGCATGTCCAAATATCCATAAAACTGCATGTTTTGTTTTATATATATGTATTATATCTTTTATTTATGCATGATTGATAATTGTCTGCCATATCTGCATGTCCACATATCCATCAAACTGCATGTTTTATTTTATATATAAGTATTAGATCTTGTGTTAAAGCATGACTGATAATTGCCTGTGATATCTGCATGTCCAAATATCCATAGCAATGCATGTTTTGTTTTATATATATATGTATAATATCTTGTATTAATGCATGACTGATAATTGTCCGTGATATTTGCATGTCCAAATATACATAATATTGCATGTTTTTCATATATATGTATTACATCTTATATTAAAGCATGACTGATAATTGCCTGTGATATCTGCATGTCCAACTATCCATAACATTGCATGTTTTGTTTTATATATATGTATTATATTTTGTATTAATGCATGACTGATAATTTTCTGTGATATCTGCATGTCCAAATATCCATAACATTGCATGTTTTGTTTTATATATATATGTATTGTATCTTGTATTAATGCATGACTGGTAATTGAGATATCTGCATGTCCAAATATCCATAACATTACATGTTTTGTTTTATATATATGTATTATATCTTGTATTAATGCATGACTGATAACTGTCTGATATCTGCATGTCCAAATATCTACAAAATTGCATGGTTTGTTTTATATATGTGTATTATATTTTTTATTAAAGCATGACTGATAATTGTCTGTGATATCTGCATGTCCAAATATCCATAACATTGCATGTTTTGTTTTATATATATGTATTATATCTTGTATTAAAGCATGACTGATAATTGCCTGTGATATCTGCATGTCCAAATATCCATAACATTGCATGTTTTGTTTTATATATATGTATTATATCTTGTATTAATGCATAACTGATAACTGTCTGTTATATCTGCCTGTCCAAATATCCATAACATTGAATGTTTTATATATATATATATATATATATATATATATATATATATATATTTATATATATACACATTATATCTTGTATTAATGCATGAGTGAACCCAGCCACTGGGGATGCAAACGCCAGTGCATTTCTTTGTGCCACTCTCAAGCCTGGATAAATGGGGATGGTTGTGTAAGGTAGGGCATCCGGTGTAAATATTCTGCCACATAACTTATGGCGCGAAAATTTCATATTTCCATACCGGATTGGTCGAGGCCCAGGTTAACAACGACCACCACCAGTACTGTTAGCCAACAGGTTGCTGGTAAAAATTGGGCTACAGTTGGCCAAAGGAGAAGAGGAGGGCAAAGGCATGCCCGAAGGCAGGAAGACAGGAGGAAGGTTACCAGTGTAGCAGTGAGGGTAGGAACTTTGAATGTTGGCAGTATGACTGGTATAGGAAGAGAGTTGGCTGATATGATAGCGAGAAGGAAGGTTGATGTATTGTCCGTGCAAGAGACCAGATGGAAGGGAAGTAAGGCCAGGTGTTTAGGAAACGGGTTCAAATTGTTCTATCATGGTGGTAATGGCAGGAGAAATGGGGTAGGGGTTATACTAAAGGAACAATATGCCAAGAGTGTTTTAGACATGAAGAGAGTGTCTGACAGAGTGATGTTTATGAAGCTCAAAATTGATGGTGTAATGATGAATGTTGTTAGTGCATATGCTCTACAAGTTGGGTGTGTGATGGGTGAGATAGAGAAATTTTGGAATGAGTTGGATGAAGTTGTGGTGAGTGTACCCAGGGGTGAGAGACTAGTGATTGGAGCGGACTTTAATGGGCATGTTGGTGAAGTGAACAGAGGGGATGAGGAAGTTATGGGTATGTATGGTGTTAAGGAGAGGAATGCAGAAGGTCAGATGATTGTGGCTTTTGTGAAAAGGATGGGCATGGCTGTGGTGAATACGTATTTTAAGAGGAGAGAGGATCATAGGGTGACATACAAGAGTGGAGGAAGATGCACACAGGTGGATTATATCCTATGTAGGAGGGCCAGTCTGAAGGAGATTGGAGACTGTAAAGTGGTGGCAGGGGAAAGTGTAGTTAAGCAGCATAGAATGGTGGTCTAGATGACGTTGGTGATCAAGAAGAGGAGGAGGAGTGTGAAAGCAGTGCCAAGGATTAAATGGTGGAAGTTAAAAAAGGGTGTTTGTGAAATGGAGTTTAGGGAAGAGTTAAGACAGGCACTGGGAGGCAGTGGAGAGTTACCGAATAGCTGGGCAACAACAGCAGAACTAGTAAGGGTGACTGTTAGAAAGGTGCTTGGTGTGACATCTGGACAGAGGAAGGAGGACAAGGAGACCTGGTGGTGGAATGAGGAAGTACAGGAGAGTATACAGAGGAAGAGGCTGGCGAAGAAGTGGGATTGTCAAAGAGATGAAGAAAGTCGACATGAGTATAAGGAGATGAGGCGCATGGCAAAGAAAGAGGTGGCAAAAGCTAAGGATAAGGCATATGGAGAGTTGTATGAGAGAATGGACACTAAAGAGGAGAAAAGGACCTGTACAGATTGGCTAGACAGAGGGACAGAGCTGGGAAAGATGTGCAGCAAGTAAGGGTGATAAAGGATAGTGAGGGAAAGGTACTCACAAGAGAGGAGTGTGTTGAGTAGATGGAAAGAGTATTTTGAGAGGCTGATGAATGAAGAGAATGAGAGAGAGAGAAGGTTGGATGATGTGGGGATAGTGAATCAGGAAGTGAAACAGATTAGCAAGGAGGAAGTAAGAACAGCTATGAAGAGGATGAAGAATGGAAAGGCTGTTGGCCTAGATGACATCCCAATGGAAGCATTGAGGTGCTTAGGAGAAATGGCAGTGGAATTTTTAACTAGATTGTTTAATGAAATTTTGGAAAGTCAGAGGATGCCTGAGGAGTGGAGAAAAAGTGTTTTGGCACCTATCTTTAAGAATAAGGGTGATGTGCAGAGCTGCAGTAAGTACAGAGGGATAAAATTGATCAGTCACAGCTTGAAGTTATGGGAGAGAGTAGTAGAAGCTAGGTTAAGAAGGGAGGTGATGATTAGTTATCAGCAGTATGGTTTCATGCCAGGAAAGAGCACTAGAGATGCGATGTTTGCTCTGAGAGTGTTATTGGAGAAATACAGAGAAGGTCAGAAGGAGTTACATTATGTCTTTGTAGACTTGGAGAAAGCATATGACAGGGTGCCTAGAGAAGAGTTGTATTGTATGAGGAAGTCGGGAGTGGCAGAGAAGTATGTAAGAGTGGCACAGGATATGTACGAGGGTAGTGTGACAGTGGTGAGGACTGCAGTGGGAGTGACAGATCCATTTAAGGTGTAGATGGGATTACATCAAGGATCAGCTCTGAGTCCTTTCTTATTGCAGTGGTGATGGACAGGTTGATAGATGAGATCAGACAGGAGGCCCTGTGGACTATGATGTTTGCAGATGACATTGTGATCTGTAGTGAGAGTAGGAATCAGGTTGAGGAGACTCTGGAGAGGTGGAGATATGCTCTAGAGAGCAGAGGAATGAAGGTCAGCAGGGCTAAGACAAAATATATGTGTGTAAATGAGAGGGAGGGTAGAGGAATGGTGAGGATGCAGGGAGTAGAGTTGGTAAAGGTGGATGAGTTTAAGTACTTGGGATCAACAGTTCAGAGTAATGGTGAATGTGGAAGAGAAGTGAAGAAGAGAGTACAGGCAGGGTGGAATGGGTGGAGAAGAGTGTCAGGAGTGATTTGTGACAGACGGGTACCAGTAAGAGTGAAAGGGAAGGTCTACAAGACAGTAGTGAGACCAGCTATGTTATATCGGTTGGAGACAGTGGCATTGACAAAAGGCAGGAGTCAGAGCTGGATGTGGCAGAGTTAAAGATGTTAAGATTTGCACTCAGTGTGACTAGGAAGGATAGGATTAGGAATCAGTATATTAGAGGGTCAGCTCATGTTGGACAGTTTGGAGACAAAGCAAGAAAGATGAGATTGCATTGGTTTGGACATGTGCTGAGGAGGGATGATGCGTATATTGGGAAATAGATGCTAAGGAAGGAGTTGCCAGGTAAGAGGAAAAGAGGACGGCCTAAGATAAGGTTTATGGATGTAGTGAGAGAGGACATGCAGGCAGTTGGTGTGACAGAGCAAGATGCAGAGGATAGGAAGAAATGGAAATAGATGATCCGCTGTGGCGACCCCTAATGGGAAAAGCCATAAGATGATGAATATTAATGCATCACTGAAAATTGTCTGTGATATCTGCATGCCCAAATATCCTTAACATTGCACATTTTGTTTTATATATATATATGTATTATATCTTGTATTCATGCATGACTGATAATTGTCTGTGATACCTGTGTGTCCAAATTTCGATAACATTGTATGTTTTGTTTTATGTATATGTATTATATCTTGTATTAAATCATGACTGATAATTGTCTGTGATATCTGAATGTCCAAATATCCATAACATTGCAGGTTTTGTTTTAGATATATATGTATTATATCTTATATTAATGCATGACTGGTAATTGTGATATCTGCATGTCCAAATATCCACATCATTACATGTTTTGTTTTATATATATATATATATATATATATATATATATATATATATATATATATATATATATATATATGTATTATATCTTGTATTAATGCATGACTGATAACTGTCTGTGATATCTGCATGTCCAAATATCCATAACATTGCATGGTTTGTTTTATATATATGTATTATATCTTTTATTAAAGCATGACTGATAATTGTGATAACTGCATGTCCAGATATCCATACCATTGCATGTTTCGTTATATATATATATATATATATATATATATATATATATATATATATATATATATATATATATATATATATATATATATATATATATATAAAATATCTTGTATTCATGCATGACTGAAAATTGTATGTGATATCTGCATGTCCAAGTATCCATAACATTGCATGCTTTGTTTTATATATATGTATTATATATTGTATTAATGCATCACTGATAATAGTCTGTAATATCTGCATGTCCAAATATCCATACCATTGAATGCTTTGTTTATATATATATATATATATATATATATATATATATATATATATATATATGTATTATATCTTGTATTAATGCATCACTGAAAATTGTCTGTGATATCTGCATGCCCAAATATCCTTAACATTGCACATTTTGTTTTATATATATATATGTATTATATCTTGTATTCATGCATGACTGATAATTGTCTGTGATACCTGTGTGTCCAAATTTCGATAACATTGTATGTTTTGTTTTATGTATATGCATTATATCTTGTATTAATGCATGGCTGATAATTGGGTGTGATATCTGCATGTCCAAATATCCATAACATTGCATGTTTTGTTTTATATATATGTATTATATCTTGTATTAATGCATGACTGATAATTGTCTGTGATATCTGCATGTCCAAATATCCATAATACTGCATGTTTTTTATATATATGTATTATATCTTGTATTAAAGCATGACTGATAATTGCCTGTGATATCTGCATGCCAACTATCCATAACATTGCATGTTTTGTTTTATATATATGCATTATATCTTGTATTAATGCATGACTGATAATTGTCTGTGATATCTGCATTTCCAAGTATCCATAACAGTGCATGTTTTGTTTTATATATATGTATTATCTTGTATTAACGCATGACTGGTAATTGTGATATCTGAATGTCCAAATATCCATAACATTACATGTTTTGTTTTATATATATATATATATATATATATATATATATATATATATATATATATATATATATATATATATTATATCTTGTATTAATGCATGACTGATAACTGTCTGTGATATCTGCATGTCTAAATATCCATAACATTGCATGGTTTGTTTTATATATATATGTATTATTTCTTTTATTAAAGCATGACTGATAATTGTCGGTGATATCTGCATGTCCAAATATCCATAACATTGCATGTTTTGTTTTATATATATATATATATATATATATATATATATATATATATATATATATATATATGTGTGTGTGTGTGTGTGTGTATGTGTGTGTGTGTGTGTGTGTGTGTGTGTGTGTGTGTGTGTGTGTGTGTGGGTATTATAGCTTGTATTCATGCATGCATGTATTGTTGTATATATATGTATTATATTTTGTATTAATGCCTGACTGATAACTGTCTGTGATATCTGCATGTCCAAATATCCATAACATTGCATGTTTTGTTTTATATATATGTATTATATCTTGTATTAATGCATGACTGATAACTGTCTGTAATATCTGCATGTCCAAATATCCATAACATTGAATGTTTTGTTTTATGTAGATATGCGTATATATATATATATATATATCTTGCATTAATGCATGACTGATAATTGTCTGTGATATCTGCATTTCCAAATATCCATAACATTGCATGTTTTGTTTTATATATATGTATTATCTTGTATTAATGCATGACTGGTAGTTGTGATATCTGCATGTCCAAATATCCATAACATTCCATGTTTTGTTGTATATATATGTATTATATCTTGTATTAATGCATGACTGATAATTGTCTGTGATATCTGCATGTCCAAATATTCATAACATTGCATGCTTTATTTTATATATGTGTATTATATTTTGTATTAATGCATGGCTGATAATTGGGTGTGATATCAGCTTGTCCAAATATCCATAACATTGCATGTTTTGTTTTATATATATGTATTATATCTTGTATTAATGCAAGACTGATAATTGTTTGTGATATCTGCATGTCCAAGTTTTATTTTATTTTATTTATTTTATTTAATTTACATTTGTTAACCAGGCTAGTCTAACTGGATATATTTCCATTTTCAGTAGAGGCCCGGGGAGAAAAGCTCCAGTGGAACAAAGTAAAAATTGAAATTAAACATTTAAAAATTAAAAAACATTTAAAAATTAAAAAATAATTAAAAAAACAGTTAAAAATTTAAAAAATCATTATTAATACATAATAAATGAATGGCTTTCAATAGAAGATTATTCAAAAAGCAGGACATAATTAGAATACAATAAATTACAGCAGTATTACTAGAGTAATGTAGGTATTTACAATAGTAGAGGTGACAATATGTATAGGATAATTCAATATGCAGAGAGATACATGTAGACTATCAGTATATTAACAGGATAGAGATTTTCAGAGCATTAAGATAGATAGATTACATCAGTATGTTGAATTCTGTAAAGCAGTTACAGTTCAAGAGGAGAAATGTTTGTAGTGAAGGAGAAGATTAACCAGGGTTGCTACAGGGGCATAACCAGTTTGTTTTGAGGTGCCTTTTGAGGTTTTGTTTAAAGAGAGGCAGTGAAGAAATTAAAGTTAGGTCATTAGGCAGTAGGTTCCAGTTTTTTCCTACAGAGTTGGAAAACAGAGAAACTCCAGCCATGTTGTAAGACTTGCTTATGCTAGCAAGAAGCTTGCTGGAGGAGCGAAGAGAATTTAGTTTTCTGTATGGGATTATGAGATTGGAAAGTACAGGGGTGCTGTTAGGTTTATAAACTATCTTGTGGACAATGGTGAGTTGGGAGAGTTTCAATTGGTTTTGAAATTCAAGCCATCCTAGCTGCGTTAGATTCAGTCAATGGTGAGTTCTAAAAGGATTTCCAGTGGCAAATCTGGTGATGTTATTATAGGAATTAGCTAGTTTGATGTGATTATTTTTCTTTAGATTAGTATATATCGGTGAGGCATATAGAAGAGTTGAAATTAAATGGGAGTGTGCAATCTTAGTTCTGCCTATTGGTGTTAGGAAAGGTTTAATTCTATATAAGGAGTCTATTTTTCTATTGACAGTTTTGATGGTGTTATTTATGTGGCTGTCAAATGTAAGGTTATTGTCAATAGTAATTCCTAGCAATTTAGTGGTAGAATCGGGAAATATACTTGTGCCATTATTGGAGATGACAGAGAATTCTATGGGGGAGGATTTGCTGGTGGGTGTGAAGAGAAGGAGTTTAGTTTTTTTGGCATTGAGCAGGAGGCAACGTTTAGTGAACCATGTTTCAACTATGTTGGAAACATTCTGAGTAAGAGAATGTAGATCAGTTGGGGAATTTGCTGAGCATATTAGTGTAGAATCATCTGCATATTGAATGCAGGTGGCTTGTGGAATGGCTACGTGGAGGTCGTTGATAAACAGTGAGAAAAGAAGTGGACCTAGAATAGAGCCCTGAGGGACTCCGAGTGTGACAGGCAGAAGGGATGATATATTATTTTCCCAAAGAACTGCCTGTTGCCTATTGGTAAGGTAGGACTTGAACCTTTGAACTGCCAGGCAGTCAAGGGAAAGGGATTCAAAAATGTTGATAAGAAGGTTATGGTTTACCATGTCAAATGCTTTTGACAGGTCAATAAAGAGTGCAGAAGAGAGGTTGTTGTTATTACGATTTCTATTAATGGCTTCTGTAAAGGCTAATAGGGCAGTTGTGGTGCTATGGGATAGCCTAAAGCCATGCTGACAGTTTGCTATGATGTTATGTTGAGATAAATGGTTTAAAAGTTGTTGCTGAATGCATTATTCCATAATTTTTGCTAGGGGTGATAATAGATCTATTGGCCGGTAGTTGGAATAATCATTAGAGGTTCCCCCTTTGTGTAGGGGGATAATATGGGAGATTTTCCAGATGTCTGGAACTATTCCTTCTTTAATGGTTCTATTTATGAGGATGAATATGGGATAAGAAATTATGTTGGCTGCTTTTTGCAGGTATTCAGATGGTAGCTGGTCAGCAGAAGGAGTACAAGGTTTAAGTTTTTGGATGTATTTATAGATGAGAGTGGTTGAGATGGGTTTCAGATGGAATGTTGGAAGAGTGCCAGGTATGGTGGAGGGGAAGCTTGAGTTGTCAGGGACTAGTTGACTGGCTAGTGATTGTATGGTCTCTGTGAAGAAGGTATTGAAGGTATTGGCAGTTTGGTGGGGGTTGTTTTGTTCAGCCTGGGATGGGGTAGGTGTACGTGAGTGGCCTGGGTTTAGGAGTTTATTTATACTAGACCGGAACTTTTGAGGATTGTTTTGGTGATTTTGCTGTAACTTATAGTAGTAGTTTTTTTTGTCTGTAAGTATTGCCTTTTTTGTAATATTTCTTAAATGCTTAAATGTTTTGTTCATCTGAGATAGTTTTGTTAGCTCTCCATTTAGCCCAAGCCTTGTTCCTAAATAACATTTTTTGTCTGGTTTCTTTAGAAAGCCAGGGGGCAGGCATGGACTTCATTCTAATGCACCGTTTGGGTGAATGCTTTTCTAGGATCGATAAGAATTTAGAGTTTAGGTATTTAACAGCTTCTTCAAGTGGTAGGGTTTTTAAAGGGTTCCAGTCACAGGCTCTAAGTTCATCTTGGAATAGTACTGGGTTAAAGCGTTTGTTGGAACGTGCAATCCTATATGTTGGGGGGGTTAGAGATATCATTTTTTTGCCTTAGGATGTAGGTCAAAGAATGATCGCTTACATCGTCTGGCAGAGTTCCTATGTTGTAAGCTTGTTTCTGTTTATTTATAAGTATCCAGTCTAAGGTGCTCTCTTTCTTATTTGGTTTATTGATTCTAGTTGTGGAAGTGATAGTTTGATTAAAGCCATGAAGGTTGATATGGGAGGTAGGATTAGCAGTGTTAATAGCTTTCCAGTCAGTATTAAAATCACCAAGTATTATTGTTTCTTGAGGGTAGGTTGAGGACATCGAGCTTAGAATATCCTCTATAGTATTGATATTATTACCAGGTGGTAGGTAGATACAAATGATATAAAATATTTGTTTTGGTTAATTTGAAATCTGGTAATAAGGACTTCTGCCTTACTATGCTGAGGTGGGTCGTATGGTAAAGTAGAGATTTGAAGTTCATCTTTGAATAGGAGTGCTACTCTCCCTCCCTTGCTTTTTATTCGGTCTTGTCTTAATATATTATATCCTTGAGGAATTACTTCATTGTCTTTGGTGTCTGGTTTTAACCAAGTTTCTGTCAGGCAGAAGATGTCAAAGCCGTGAATATCTAGAAGGGTGTGGAGATGGGCTACTTTGCTTTTCATACTGCGGATATTTAGGTGTCCAATTAGGAAAGAGTTTGGTAGTTTAGGGTGGGTTATTAGGGTAGCAGGATTTTTAGGGCCAGGGTTAGGGTGGATGTCACTGTCTTTTAAGGAGGGATTGCTTAGTTTGATTGTAGAAGTATTTGTAAAGTTGGTTAGATATTTTACTTTCTTTACTGTGGGTTTATTGTATTTAATGTGGGAGAATCTATGGTATTTAGGTAGTAGATAGGTGGAAACAAAAGTGATGTTAGTTTGAATATTAGGGAGTATGGGCGTATGTATAGCTGTTTGTTTTGGGGAATAATTGAAATTGAAATAGTACAGTGTTTCAAAGGAGGTGATGAAGTAGGTGGAGGTGAGAGCAATTGAAATTAAAGCTAAGAGTATTGGTTTGGTCATTTTATTTATTACTACTAAAGGTGTCTTGAAGTGATATGTAAGGAACATTTAGGAGTTAAGTCTAAAATTAAAAAAGGTGGTAATTGTATAAGAAGAGTGTATAGAGCAGGGAATTAATACTTGTTTGCTAGAAGGAAAGGGATATGGTAAAATTCTCTAAGTATTGGGTTATAGTTTCTGGTAGGAAAAAAAATGTAAGGGTGTGGTAATTTTGTGAAAGGAAGGAGAAAGGGATTGGTTGATTGGGAGAGAGGGTGTGGTTTAAGAAGTATAAGTTTAGGACCACTGGGGGTGGGTGGGATATGGGGGTATGGTCGGGGAGCGGATTGAGCCCGTAGGGCAAACAGAGCGGGTCACAGCTGAGAGAGGCTGGGGACAATCAGTTATACAGTGAGACTGTGTACTACAAGCTTTGAGTAGGTAAGAGGCACTTTCTTTATCTACTTAACATAAGACATAAGAGGTTGAGAGTTTAGTATAGCTGTGTAGGGGAAAAGGGGAAAATAATGAGTTCTATAGCAGGAAAAGTAGGTTATGTAAAGAGTCAATTGAGCAGTTCTATAACTGGGGTAGTAAGTGATAATAGAATCAGATGTCTGTTTTTTTTATATTAAGGCTAGCAAGGTTAAATTTTCTTTTACAATCCTTCAAGGGGTGGGGGGTAGTTACCTGTAGTAAGAGTACAAACAGGGGTAACTGTGAGAGGCTAGTACGTAGGGCTAGAGGAGTTTGGCTGGCAGTAAGAAACAGCTTTACAAGCCCTGAGTTCTGCTGCCCTCTCGTGGAATATATTGGAAATTACATGAGAAAAACAAAAAAAGGAGGTAAAGGGAGGAAAAAAAGTAGTATATTAATAGCTTAATCGATGGCCTATGGGGTAGGTCTAAGGGGAGGAAAAAAGTAGTATATTAATAGCTTAATAGAAGCCTAAGGGGTAGGTCCACGGGTGTGCTGGCCCTTACAAATAGTACAACTTAAAAACACTCACAATTTAGTAAAATACCTAAAATAACTGTAGGCTGTCTCCTACACTGTGAGGCAGACCAAGAAGAGACTAGGTAGTTCACGAAGGGTTTTCCAGTTGGAACAACAGTATTTCATGTTTAGGAAGGTTGTACAAACTGAAAAACTGTTGGGTTCATTTTTTTTACCTTTAACTAATTCTTGCTTAAGAATTTAAGATTTACTCGAAAGTGACTTTAATTGTTTCTTCTTCTTCCCTATGTACTAAAAGTTACACCTAAATAACCCCTCTTTAACATACTTACTATTTTACAGAGTTGCCCTGGTGTCAGTGTGGAAGATAGCAATGCAACTGGTTTATGACACAGCGAGTAATGCCACGGACCATAATCAGCATTAGAATAACCACTCCTGCTGTATAAGGGCTCTGGGTAGGTTATAAGAGAAATCTTTATTTAAAATACCTCTCCGGGTAGCAAGTAACACTATGGTCAAAAAATAACATTAAAAATAACCACTCCTTCTTAGTAGAAGTTCTCGGTAGGATATATTAAAAAAACCTTGGATGAAGAGCTTTTCCGGGTAGCAATAGATAGGAGCGCAAGTTATTTGAAGCTCAGTGAGAGACACTAACATTTGTAATACCACTCCTGCCTCCATAACATTACATGTTTTGTTTTATATATATGTATTATACCTTGTAGTAATGCACGACTGAAAATTGTCTGTGATATCTGCATATCCAAATATCCATAACACTGCATGTTTTGTTTAATAAATATGAATTAACTCTTGTAATAATGCATGAGTGATAATTGTCTGTGATATCTGCATTTACAAATATCCATTACATTCATTTTTTTGTTGTATATATATATATATATATATATATATATGTATTATATCTTGTATTAAAGCATGACTGATAATTGTCTTTGATATCTGCATGTCCAAATATCCATAACATTGCATGTTTTGTTTTATATATATGTATTATATCTTGTATTAATGCATGACTGATAATTGTCTGTGATATCTGCATGTCCAAATATCCATAACATTGCATGTTTTGTTTTATATATATGTATTATATCTTGTATTAATGCATGACTGATAACTGTCTGTGATATCTGCATGTCCAAATATCCATAACATTGCATGTTTTGTTTTATATATATGTATTATATCTTGTATTAATGCATGACTGATAATTGTCTGTGATATCTGCATGTCCAAATATCCATAACATTGCATGTTTTGTTTTATATATATGTATTATATCTTGTATTAATGCATGACTGATAATTGTCTGTGATATCTGCATGTCCAAATATCCATAACATTGCAGGTTTTGTTTTATATATATATATATATATGTATTATACCTTGTATTAATACATGACTGATAATTGCCAGTGATATCTGCATGTCCAAATATCCATAACATTGCATGTTTTGTTTTATATATATGTATTATATCTTGTATTAATGCATGACTGATAATTGTCTGTGATATCTGCATGTCCAAATATCCATAACATTGCATGTTTTGTTTTATATATATGTATTATATCTTGTATTAATGCATGACTGATAATTGTCTGTGATATCTGCATGTCCAAATATCCATAACATTGCATGTTTTGTTTTATATATATATATATATATATATATATATATATATATATATATATATATGTATTATATCTTGTATTAATGCATGACTGATAATTGTCTGTGATATCTGCATGTCCAAATATCCATAACATTGCATGTTTTGTTTTATATATATATATATATATTATATATATGTATTATATCTTGTATTAATGCATGACTGATAATTGTCTGTGATATCTGCATGTCCAAATATCCATAACATTGCATGTTTTGTTTTATATATATGTATTATATCTTGTATTAATGCATGACTGATAATTGTCTGTGATATCTGCATGTCCAAATATCCATAACATTGCATGTTTTGTTTTATATATATGTATTATATCTTGTATTAATGCATGACTGATAATTGTCTGTGATATCTGCATGTCCAAATATCCATAACATTGCATGTTTTGTTTTATATATATGTATTATATCTTGTATTAATGCATGACTGATAATTGTCTGTGATATCTGCATGTCCAAATATCCATAACATTGCATGTTTTGTTTTATATATATATATATGTATTATATCTTGTATTAATGCATGACTGATAATTGTCTGTGATATCTGCATGTCCAAATATCCATAACATTGCATGTTTTGTTTTATATATATGTATTATATCTTGTATTAATGCATGACTGATAATTGTCTTTGATATCTGCATGTCCAAATATCCATAACATTGCATGTTTTGTTTTATATATATGTATTATATCTTGTATTAATGCATGACTGATAATTGTCTGTGATATCTGCATGTCCAAATATCCATAACATTGCATGTTTTGTTTTATATATATGTATTATATCTTGTATTAATGCATGACTGATAATTGTCTGTGATATCTGCATGTCCAAATATCCATAACATTGCATGTTTTGTTTTATATATATGTATTATATCTTGTATTAATGCATGACTGATAATTGTCTGTGATATCTGCATGTCCAAATATCCATAACATTGCATGTTTTGTTTTATATATATGTATTATATCTTGTATTAATGCATGACTGATAATTGTCTGTGATATCTGCATGTCCAAATATCCATAACATTGCATGTTTTGTTTTATATATATGTATTATATCTTGTATTAATGCATGACTGATAATTGTCTGTGATATCTGCATGTCCAAATATCCATAACATTGCATGTTTTGTTTTATATATATGTATTATATCTTGTATTAATGCATGACTGATAATTGTCTGTGATATCTGCATGTCCAAATATCCATAACATTGCATGTTTTGTTTTATATATATGTATTATATCTTGTATTAATGCATGACTGATAATTGTCTGTGATATCTGCATGTCCAAATATCCATAACATTGCATGTTTTGTTTTATATATATGTATTATATCTTGTATTAATGCATGACTGATAATTGTCTGTGATATTTGCATGTCCAAATATCCATAACATTGCACGTTTTGTTTTATATATATGTATTATATCTTGTATTAATGCATGACTGATAATTTTCTGTGATATCTACATGTCCAAATATCCATAACATTGCATGTTTTGTTTTATATATATGTATTATATCTTGTATTAATGCATGACTGATACTTTTCTGTGATATCTGCATGTCCAAATATCCATAACATTGCATGTTTTGTTTTATATAAATGTATCATATCTTGCATTAAGCATGACTGATAATTGTCTGTGATATCTGCATGTCCAAATATCCATACAATTGCATGTTTTGGTTTATATATATGTATTATATCTTGTATTAATGCATGACTGATAATTGTCTGTGATATCTGCATGTCCAAATATCCATAACATTGCATGTTTTGTTTTATATATATGTATTATATCTTGTATTAATGCATGACTGATAATTGTCTGTGATATCTGCATGTCCAAATATCCATAACATTGCATGTTTTGTTTTATATATATGTATTATATCTTGTATTAATGCATGACTGATAATTGTCTGTGATATCTGCATGTCCAAATATCCATAACATTGCATGTTTTGTTTTATATATATGTATTATATCTTGTATTAATGCATGACTGATAATTGTCTGTGATATCTGCATGTCCAAAAATCCATAACATTGCATGTTTTGTTTTATATATATGTATTATATCTTGTATTAATGCATGACTGATAATTGTCTGTGATATCTGCATGTCCAAATATCCATAACATTGCATGTTTTGTTTTATATATATGTATTATATCTTGTATTAATGCATGACTGATAATTGTCTGTGATATCTGCATGTCCAAATATCCATAACATTGCATGTTTTGTTTTATATATATGTATTATATCTTGTATTAATGCATGACTGATAATTGTCTGTGATATCTGCATGTACAAATATCCATAACATTGCATGTTTTGTTTTATATATATGTATTATATCTTGTATTAATGCATGACTGATAATTGTCTGTGATATCTGCATGTCCAAATATCCATAACATTGCATGTTTTGTTTTATATATATGTATTATATCTTGTATTAATGCATGACTGATAATTGTCTGTGATATCTGCATGTCCAAATATCCATAACATTGCATGTTTTGTTTTATATATATGTATTATATCTTGTATTAAAGCATGACTGATAATTGTCTGTGATATCTGCATGTCCAAATATCCATAACATTGCATGTTTTGTTTTATATATATGTATTATATCTTGTATTAATGCATGACTGATAATTGTCTGTGATATCTGCATGTCCAAATATCCATAACATTGCATGTTTTGTTTTATATATATGTATTATATCTTGTATTAATGCATGACTGATAATTGTCTGTGATATCTGCATGTCCAAATATCCATAACATTGCATGTTTTGTTTTATATATATGTATTATATCTTGTATTAATGCATGACTGATAATTGTCTGTGATATCTGCATGTCCAAATATCCATAACATTGCATGTTTTGTTTTATATATATATATATATATATATATGTATTATACCTTGTATTAATACATGACTGATAATTGTCTGTGATATCTGGATGTCTAAATATCTATAACATTGCATGTTTTGTTTTATATATATGTATTATATCTTGTATTAATGCATGACTGATAATTGTCTGTGATATCTGCATGTCCAAATATCCATTATATTGCATGTTTTGTTTTATATATATGTATTATATCTTGTATTAATGCATGACTGATAATTGTCTGTGATATCTGCATGTCCAAATATCCATAACATTGCATGTTTTGTTTTATATATATGTATTATATCTTGTATTAATGCATGACTGATAATTGTCTGTGATATCTGCATGTCCAAATATCCATAACATTGCATGTTTTGTTTTATATATATGTATTATATCTTGTATTAATGCATGACTGATAATTGTCTGTGATATCTGCATGTCCAAATATCCATAACATTGCATGTTTTGTTTTATATATATGTATTATATCTTGTATTAATGCATGACTGATAATTGTCTGTGATATCTGCATGTCCAAATATCCATAACATTGCATGTTTTGTTTTATATATATGTATTATATCTTGTATTAATGCATGACTGATAATTGTGATATCTGCATGTCCAAATATCCATAACATTGCATGTTTTGTTTTATATATATGTATTATATCTTGTATTAATGCATGACTGATAATTGTCTGTGATATCTGGATGTCCAAATATCTATAACATTGCATGTTTTGTTTTTTATATATATATATATATATGTAATATATATTGTATTTATGCATGACTGATAATTGTCTGTGATATCTGCATATCCAAAAATCCATAACATTGTATGTTTTGTTTTATATATATGTATTATATCTTGTATTAATGCATGACTGATAATTGCCTGTAATATCTGCATGTCCAAATATCCATAACATTGCATGTTTTGTTTTATATATATGTATTATATCTTGTATTAATGCATGACTGATAATTGTCTGTGATATCTGCATGTCCAAATATCCATAACATTGCATGTTTTGTTTTATATATATGTATTATATCTTGTATTAATGCATGACTGATAATTGTCTGTGATATCTGCATGTCCAAATATCCATAACATTGCATGTTTTGTTTTATATATATGTATTATATCTTGTATTAATGCATGACTGATAATTGTCTGTGATATCTGCATGTCCAAATATCCATAACATTGCATGTTTTGTTTTATATATATGTATTATATCTTGTATTAATGCATGACTGATAATTGTCTGTGATATCTGCATGTCCAAATATCCATAACATTGCATGTTTTGTTTTATATATATGTATTATATCTTGTATTAATGCATGACTGATAATTGTCTGTGATATCTGCATGTCCAAATATCCATAACATTGCATGTTTTGTTTTATATATATATGTATTATATCTTGTATTAATGCATGACTGATAATTGTCTGTGATATCTGCATGTCCAAATATCCATAACATTGCATGTTTTGTTTTATATATATGTATTATATCTTGTATTAATGCATGACTGATAATTGTCTGTGATATCTGCATGTCCAAATATCCATAACATTGCATGTTTTGTTTTATATATATGTATTATATCTTGTATTAATGCATGACTGATAATTGTCTGTGATATCTGCATGTCCTAATATCCATAACATTGCATGTTTTATTTTATATATGTACTATATCTTGTATTAAAGCATGACTGATTATTGTCTGTGATATTTGCATGTCCAGATATCCATAACATTGCATGTTTTGTTTTATATATATGTATTATGTATTGTATTAATGCATGACTGATAATTGTCTGTGATATCTGCATGTCCAAATATCCATAAAATTGCATGTTTTGTTTTATATATATGTATTATATCTTGTATTAATGCATGACTGATAATTGTCTGTGATATCTGCATGTCCAAATATCCATAACATTGCATGTTTTTTTTATATATATGTATTATATCTTGTATTAATGCATGACTGATAATTGTCTGTGATATCTGCATGTCCAAATATCCATAACATTGCATGTTTTGTTTTATATATATGTATTATATCTTGTATTAATGCATGACTGATAATTGTCTGTGATATCTGCATGTCCAAATATCCATAACATTGCATGTTTTGTTTTATATAAATGTATTATATGTTGTATTAAGGAATGACTGATAATTGGATGTGATATCTTCATGTCCAAATATCCACAACATTGCATGTTTTGTTTTATATATATGTATTATATCTTGTATTAATGCATGACTGATAATTGTCTGTGATATCTGCATGTCCAAATATCAATAACATTGCATGTTTTGTTTTATATATATGTATTATACCTTACAGTAATGCAGGACTGATAATTGTCTGTGATATCTGCATGTCCAAACATCCATAACACTGCATGTTTTGTTTTATAAAAATGTATTATATCTTGTATTAATGCATGACTATTAATTGTCTGTGATATCTGCATGTCCAAATATCCATTACATTGCTTGTTTTGTTTTATATATATGTATTATATCTTGTATTAATGCATGACTGATAATTGTCTGTGATATCTGCATGTCCAAATATCCATTACATTGCATGTTTTGTTTTATATATATGTATTATATCTTGTATTAATGCATGACTGATAATTGTCTGTGATATCTGCATGTCCAAAGATCCATAACATTGCATGTTTTGTTTTATATATATGTATTATATCTTGTATTAATGCATGACTGATAATTGTCTGTGATATCTGCATGTCCTAATATCCATAACATTGCATGTTTTGTTTTATATATATGTATTATATCTTGTTTTAATGCATGACTGATAACTGTCTGTGATATCTGCATGTCCAAATATCCATAACATTGCATGAATTGTTTTATATATATGTATTATATCTTGTATTAATGCATGACTGATAATTGTCTATGATATCTGCATGTCCAAATATCCATAACATTGCATGTTTTGTTTTATATATATGTATTATATCTTGTATTAATGCATGACTGATAACTGTCTGTGATATCTGCATGTCCAAATATCCATAACATTGCATGTTTTGTTTTATATATATGTATTGTAACTTGTATTAGTGCATGACTGATAATTTTTTGTGATATCTCCATGTCCAAATATTCATAACATTGCATGTTTTGTTTTATATATATGTATTATATCTTGTATTAATGCATGACTGATAACTGTCTGCGATATCTGCATGTCCAAATATCGATAGCCTTACATGTTTTGTTTTATATATATGTATTATATCTTGTATTAATGCATGACTGATAATTGTCTGTGATATCTGCATGTCCTAATATTGATAACATTGCATGTTTTGTTTTATATATATGTATTATATATTGTATTAATGCATGACTGATAATTGTCTGTGATATCTGCATGTCCAAATATCCATAACATTGCATGTTTTGTTTTATATATATGTATTATATCTTGTATTAATGCATGACTGATAATTGTCTGTGATATCTGCATGTCCAAATATCCATAACATTGCATGTTTTGTTTTATATATATATATATATATATATATATATATATATATATATATATATATATATATATATATATATTATATCTTGTATTAATGCATGACTGATAATTGTCTGTGATATCTGCATGTCCAAATATCCATAACATTGCATGTTTTGTTTTATATATACGTATTATATCTTGTATAATTGCATGACTGATAATAGTCTGTGATATCTGCATGTCCAAATATCCATAACATTGCATGTTTTGTTTTATATATATGTATTATATCTTGTATTAATGCATGACTGATAATTGTCTGTGATATCTGCATGTCCAAATATCCATAACATTGCATGTTTTGTTTTATATATATGTATTATATCTTGTATTAATGCATGACTGATAATTGTCTGTGATATCTGCATGTCCAAATATCCATAACATTGCATGTTTTGTTTTATATATATGTATTATATCTTGTATTAATGCATGACTGATAATTGTCTGTGATATCTGCATGTCCAAATATCCATAACATTGCATGTTTTGTTTTATATATATGTATTATATCTTGTATTAATGCATGACTGATAATTGTGATATCTGCATGTCCAAATATCCATAACATTACATGTTTTGTTTTATATATATATATATATATATATATATATATATATATATATATATATATATATATATGTATTATATCTTGTATTAATGCATGACTGATAATTGTCTGTGATATCTGCATGTCCAAATATCCATAACATTGCATGTTTTGTTTTATATATATATATATATATATATATATATATATATATATATATATATATATATTATATCTTGTATTAATGCATGACTGATAATTGTCTGTGATATCTGCATGTCCAAATATCCATAACATTGCATGTTTTGTTTTATATATATGTATTATATCTTGTATTAATGCATGACTGATAATTGTCTGTGATATCTGCATGTCCAAATATCCATAACATTGCATGTTTTGTTTTATATATATGTATTATACCTTGTATTAATGCATGACTGATAATTGTCTGTGATATATGCATGTCCAAATATCCATAACATTGCATGTTTTGTTTTATATATATGCATTATATCTTGTATTAATGCATGACTGATAATTGTCTGTGATATCTGCATGTCCAAATATCCATAACAATGCATGTTTTGTTTTATATATATGTATTATATCTTGTATTAATGCATGACTGATAATTGTCTGTGATATCTGCATGTCCAAATATCCGTAACATTGCATGTTTTGTTTTATATATATGTATTATATCTTGTGCTAATGCATGACTGATAATTGTCTGTGATATCTGCATGTCCAAATATCCATAACATTGCATGTTTTTTTTATATATATGTATTATATCTTGTATTAATGCATGACTGATAATTGTCTGTGATATCTGCATGTCCAAATATCCATAACATTGCACGTTTTGTTTAATATATATGTATTATATCTTGTATTAATGCATGACTGATAATTGTCTGTGATATCTGCATGTCCAAATATCCATAACATTGCATGTTTTGTTTTATATATATGTATTATATCTTGTATTAATGCATGACTGATAATTGTCTGTGATATCTGCATGTACAAATATCCATAACATTGCATGTTTTGTTTTATATATATGTATTATATCTTGTATTAATGCATGACTGATAATTGTCTGTGATACCTGCATGTCCAAATATCCATAACATTGCGTGTTTTGTTTTATATATATGTATTATATCTTGTATTAATGCATGACTGATAATTGTCTGTGATATCTGCATGTCCAAATATCCATAACATTGCATGTTTTGTTTTATATATATGTATTATATCTTGTATTAATGCAAGACAGATAATTGTCTGTGATATCTGCATGTCCAAATATCCATAACATTGCATGTTTTGTTTTATATATATGTATTATATTTTGTATTAATGCATGACTGATAATTGTCTGTGATATCTGCATGTCCAAATATCCATAACATTGCATGTTTTGTTTTATATATATGTATTATATCTTGTATTAATGCATGACTGATAATTGTCTGTGATATCTGCATGTCCAAATATCCATAACATTGCATGTTTTGTTTATCTTGTATTAATGCATGACTGATAATTGTCTGTGATATCTGCATGTCCAAATATCCATAACATTGCATGTTTTGTTTTATATATATATGTATTATATCTTGTATTAATGCATGACTGATAATTGTCTGTGATATCTGCATGTCCAAATATCCATAACATTGCATGTTTTGTTTTATATATATGTATTATATCTTGTATTAATGCATGACTGATAATTGTCTGTGATATCTGCATGTCCAAATATCCATAACATTGCATGTTTTGTTTTATATATATGCATTATATCTTGTATTAATGCATGACTGATAATTGTCTGTGATATCTGCATGTCCAAATATCCATAACATTACATGTTTTGTTTTATATATATGTATTATATCTTGTATTAATGCATGACTGATAATTGTCTGTGATATCTGCATGTCCAAATATCCATAACATTGCATGTTTTGTTTTATATATATGTATTATATCTTGTATTAATGCATGACTGATAATTGTCTGTGATATCTGCATGTCCAAATATCCATAACATTGCATGTTTTGTTTTATATATATATATATATATATATATATATATATATATATATATATATATATATATATGTATTATATCTTGTATTAATGCATGACTGATAATTGTCTGTGATATCTGCATGTCCAAATATCCATAACATTGCATGTTTTGTTTTATATATATGTATTATATCTTGTATTAATGCATGACTGATAATTGTCTGTGATATCTGCATGTCCAAATATCCATAACATTGCATGTTTTGTTTTATATATATGTATTATATCTTGTATTAATGCATGACTGATAATTGTCTGTGATATCTGCATGTCCAAATATCCATAACATTGCAAGTTTTATATATATATATATTATATCTTGTGTTAATGCATCACTGATAATTGTCTGTGATATCTGCATGTCCAAATATATATTATATTGCATGTTTTGTTTTATATATATGTATTATATTTTGTATTAATGCATGACTGATAATTGTCTGTGATATCTGCATGTCCAAATATCCATAACATTGCATGTTTTGTTTTATATATATGTATTATATCTTGTATTAATGCATGACTGATAATTGTCTGTGATATCTGCATGTCCAAATATCCATAACATTGCATGTTTTGTTTTATATATATGTATTATATCTTGTATTAATGCATGACTGATAATTGTCTGTGATATCTGCATGTCCAAATATCCATAACATTGCATGTTTTGTTTTATATATATGTATTATATCTTGTATTAATGCATGACTGATAATTGTCTGTGATATCTGCATGTCCAAATATCCATAACATTGCATGTTTTGTTTTATATATATGTATTATATCTTGTATCAATGCATGACTAAGAATTGTCTGTGATATCTGCATGTCCAAATATCCATAACATTGCATGTTTTGTTTTATATATATGTATTATATCTTGTATTAATGCATGACTGATAATTGTCTGTGATATCTGCATGTCCAAATATCCATAACATTGCATGTTTTGTTTTATATATATGTATTATATCTTGTATTAATGCATGACTGATAATTGTCTGTGATATCTGCATGTCCAAATATCCATAACATTGCATGTTTTGTTTTATATATATGTATTATATCTTGTATTAATGCATGACTGATAATTGTCTGTGATATCTGCATGTCCAAATATCCATAACATTGCATGTTTTGTTTTATATATATGTATTATATCTTGTATTAATGCATGACTGATAATTGTCTGTGATATCTGCATGTCCAAATATCCATAACATTGCATGTTTTGTTTTATATATATGTATTATATCTTGTATTAATGCATGACTGATAATTGTCTGTGATATCTGCATGTCCAAATATCCATAACATTGCATGTTTTGTTTTATATATATGTATTATATC
>NC_056749.1:82147074-82189574 GCF_019279795.1 Protopterus annectens
TACTAGCACTTTCTCTAATACCTAAAAGATCATCTCTACTTGACTCCAAGTAGACTTTTCTCTATCTGTTAAACCTAGCACTTGCTCCTACAGTACTTATTACCTTGATAATGGCACTCTTATAGATAGCACCCCAAAAAGGCAACCCCCATTTCTCGTCACCCACATCCCCGGAATCTCTTTTAAAGTTTTTTGTCTAGTCCTTCTAGCATGTCGAGGGATCAGTTGCTAGTGTCCTCTCCTGCTCAGCTGGTGAACCTGGGAATATTGAGGTAATGTTACAATTGCCTCATGTACACAGACAACCCTCTCCTCCTCCCACAAAACACAAATACATGCGAGAGATGCAACTATACGGCCAAACTGGAGGCTGAGCTCTTCAACATAGGACTGGCAAGACCAGTCAGGAGGAGAAGGTTACCACACACACTATAGACCCAGTCTCACATAGTACCATCACAACCTCAAATCATACACATAAACACACAAAGACATACTCGGCTCTGATCAAAAATCTACCAAAACAGCAGAGGCCACCAAAGCAGACACCCAAACAACCACCACCTCAGAACACAACACCTGCAACACATAGACCTCACAGTCAGAGTGTCAAACAGTCACAGCCCTTAAGGCCAAACACAATGCCAGACACACTAGTCATTGGTGACTCCATAGTCAGACACACTGACGTCCCGCTCACCAGACTGAGTAAGGAGAAGGTCACAGTAAGCTGCCTGTCGGGCGCTAGAATCCGCCACATAACGCAAGCACTCAGGTCTCTCAACAGCAGGTACAAATACGACTCAGTCATTGTCCACATTGGTGTAAACGACCTGAGACGTACCTCCTTGGACTACATGAAAAGAGACATTGAGGAGCTCTCTGATTATGTAGCCCAGGCAGGTATGACCCTGACCTTGAGCAGTATTCTACCTTCACCAAGAATGATGCCACAATACAGAGATAAGATGATCAGCTTTAACAATTGGCTTAAACTCTGGTGTCATTCAAAGGGGATCCAATGTCTGTCTGCCTGGGATGACATGCTGGACAAGCCACGCTGCCGCAAGGGACGGCTTGCACCTGTCACCCTGGGATTCGGATATTGGCAAAGGCTCTTGCCACCCCCATAGTGCCTTTTTAGGCAAGGCTCAAATTCTAAACCTACCACCCTAGAACACAAAAAGGAAAAAACTAAGGGTAATGCTGCTCAATGCCAGAAGTCTAAATCTCAAAATGCACGCACTCGAGGCCCTTCTCAGTATGGAGAACATCGATGTCTGTGCAGTGACAGAAACCTGGTTCAAGGCTCCTGAGAGCACCCCAGCACTATCAGGTTTTACCTCTTATCATGCTCCGGCCCCAAAATCCAGACAATACCAAGAAAGGAGGGGGTATCCATATTCATCAAAGACACCCACACCTCAAGACTGGTGGCAACGCACAATGCATCGGAGACCATCCAGGTGCAATTAACCATAGGCAAGACTGCTCTGCAAATTGTAGCATGTTACAGGCCACCCTCACAAACTCAGGAACCTCACATGGCCTTCCTGAAAACACTAGAGGGATAAATGTATCACCAAACACCATCATACTAGGTGACTTCAATTACCCTAATATAGACTGGGAACACTACTCAAGCCCAAACACCCTAGCCCAAAAGTTCCTGGAATTCATAAACTCAAATGCCATGGAACAACTAGTCACCATCCCCACAAGAGGAGAAAACATACTTGATCTCATCATCACGAACATGGGAGCACAATGTTCAACACCGGAAGTATACCCCTCACTGGTGAGATCAGATCACAAACTAATCTCGCTGGAGGTCCTCATCCCACCCCCACCTGAAATAAAAAAGACCACAGTAAAGAACTTCTCGAAGCCGATTTCACACTTCTAAAGACTAGTGTGGTCTCCTTTAAGGCCCCGAGCCGGCGGAAAACAGTACTCAAGCCGCTGAATCACTTACAAATGCCTTCTACCAGCACCTGCAGGACTGCATGGATAAGGCAATCCCAAGCAAAACAAAGACTCTTTGTACCAAAGGCAAGCGTCCAGTCTGGTGGACCCCAGCCATAAACAAACTCTACAACAAAAGGAGGAAGCTACTACAAGATAGAGCAAAATCCTTAAAAGGTAAGACACCCTTGATCACTATAAGTAAAAACTAAGAGCTCTCATAAAATCATCCAAAGCAAATTTTGAGAGAAAATAGCTAAAGACTCAAAAGACAATCATAAGGCCTTCTTTAGCTATGTTAGAAATCTGGGAGGAAACTCCCAGATATGCTCAGAACTAGTTCAAAATGATGTGAAGATTACTGATCCTACAGACATTGCCAACATACTGGCTGACAGGTTCAGTGCAAACTTCCCCTCCCCAAAAGGAGAGATATCTATACCAAGTGATTGCAGCCCCCAAACATCTCCAACGCCCAAGTGAGAACTGCTCTCTCCAAAGCAAAACACAGCATCCATGGGACCTGATGGTGTCCCCGGCTGTGTGCTCCACAAACTCAACGAGGAATTAAACCCACAGCTAGGACAGCTGTTTAATCATAGTCTTACCTCTGGATACGCACCCAGGAGTGGCGACTGCAACTGTGGTCCCACTTCACAAAGGCGGTGCCTCCACCGACCCTGGAAATTACCGCCCATTAGCTTGACAAGCCTTATCTGCAAAGCCATGGAGAGGATCATAATGGACCTCATAAATAAAGACATAGGGAATTTGCTGACTTTGGATCCATCCCAGTTTGGCTTTGTCAAAGGCAGATCATGCCTTCTAAACTTGGTTGACTTTTGAAACAGTCACCAAAGCCATTGATGAGGGAAAGGCAGTCCATACAGCCTACCTCGATCTGGCGAAGGCCTTCGATACAATACCCCACTCGGGTATCATTGAAAAACTCATCAGCTTAAATGTTAACCCATACATCACAAGATGGGTTGCAAACTGGCTGAGTGACAGAACCCACAGGGTCAGAGTTGCTGGCGCCATGTCAGACTCAAAGCCTGTCACAAGTGGTGTACCACAGGGCTCAGTCCTGGGCCCACTCTTGTTTGGCATCTACTTTTCCAGTACAAGCAAACACAGGAGGGTTATGGCTGACAAAGTTTGCAGATGACTGCAAACTGGGCGCCATAGTAGAAAACACATCTGACACAGATATCCTTCAGAAGGGTCTCACAGAAATGGATAACTGGTGCCAGAGCCATGGCCTAAAGTTAAATGCCTAAAAATGCATAGTCATACCCTTCGGGAAAAACAAGGTTACCCCTAGCTACCAAATAGGTGGCAATCCACTGAGCACAGAAGAAGTTATCAGGGACCTGGGGACCCAGGTTGATAGTAGTCTGTCATTCGACACCCATGTAGCTAAAGTAGTTAGGAAGACCTTCTACATTGCCCACCTTATCATGAAGGGATTCTCATCTAGATCAAGGGAGGTCATAGTCTCCCTATACTCATCACTCATCAGACCAATGATTGAGTATAATGCCCCATTCGGAATGTATCTGACCCGACACTTGCAGCAGCTGGAGAGGCCACAAAATTTCCTCACCAAAAGGATAAAGGGTCTCAAACATCTGTCCTATGCTGCCCGACTGAAAGAACTCCAGCTCTATTCAGTCGCTTACCGCTTGCTCAGAGGTGACCTTTGCCTAACATACAAGGCCATGTCAAACCCAGATTTGATGAATATGCTTCACCTCAAAAATCTAGATCCGTCAGAGCCACAAGGGCGGAGACTTAAACCTCGACACGGCTATTAATAGGACGTGCTGGAGGGATAGATTCATCACCCAAAGACTCCCTATGCTGTGGAATAAAATCCCGGTATATGTGAGGTAGAGCACCTCGCTAGCCTTGTTCAAGAGAAATCTTGACCAATGGATGGGAGATCGCAGATATACCCCAGGGATTACCTCAGTGTCACTGCTCAACAGAGGCACAGCAAAATAATGGGTATAGTTCCCCATACTAAAGGGGTGGCGTAAGCCACAAAACTATGGGCTAGGCTTGTAAATGCCCTCGGGCAGATAGCCTAGTATGAACCTATGAACCTATATATATATATATATATATATATATATATATATATATATATATATATGTTCTATATCTTGTATTAATGCATGACTGATAATTGTCTGTGATATTTGCAAATCCAAATATCCATAACTCTGCCTGTTTTGTTTTATATAAATTTATGACATCTTGTATTAATGCCTGACTGATAATTATCTGTGATATATGCATGTCCAAATATCCATTGCATTGCATGTTTTCTTTTATATATATATATATACATTAAATCTTGTCTTAATGCATGACTGATAATTGTCTGTGAAATCTGCATGTCTAAATATCTATAACATTACATGTTTTGTTTTATAAATATGTATTATAGCTTGTATTAATGCATGACTGATAATTGTCTGTTATATCTTCATGTCCCAATATCCATAACATTGAATGTATTGCTTTATACATAAACTTGGGCATATATATATATATATATATATATATATATATATAGTAATAATGCATGACTGATAATTGCCTGTGATATCTGCATGTCCAAATATCCACAACATTGCATGTTTTATTTTATATATATATGTATTATATCTTGTATTTATGCATGACTGATAATTGTCTGAGATGTCTGCATGTCCAAATATTGATAACATTGCATGTTTTGCTTTATATATATGTATTATATCTTGTATTAATGCGTGACTGATAACTGTCTGTGAAATCTGCATGTCCCAATATCCATAACATTGCATGTTATGTTTTATATATATGTGTTATATCTTGTATTAATGCATGACTGATAATTGCCTGTGATATCTGCATGTCCAAATATCCATAGCATTGCATGTTTTGTTTTAAATGTATGTATTATATCTTGTATTAATGCATGACTGATAATTGTCTGTGATATCAGCATGTCCAGATATCTGTACATTTGCATGTTCTGTTTTATATATATATATATGTATTATATCTTGTATTAATTCATGACTGATAATTGTCTTTGATATCTACATGTCCAATATATTTATAACATTGCATGTTTTGTTTTATTTATTTGTATTATATCTTGAATTAATGCATGACTGACAATTGTCTGTCATATCTGAATGTCCAAATAACCAACACAATGCATGTTTTCTTTTATATCTATGTATTATATATTGTATTAATGCATGACTGATAGTTGTCTTTGATATCTGCATGTCCAAATATCCATAACATTGCATGTTTTGTTTTATATATATGAATTATATTTTATATTAATGCATGACTGATAATAGTCTGTGATATCTGCATGACCAAACATCCATAACTTTGCATGTTTTGTTTTATATATATGTATTATAGCCTGTATTAAAGCATGACTGATAATTGTCTTTGATATCTGCATGTCCAACTATCCGTAACATTGCATGATTTGTTTTTTATGTATATGAATTATATCTTGTATTAATGCATGACTGATAATAGTCTGTGATATCTGCACGTCCAAATATCCATACATTTGCATGTTCTGTTTTATATATATATGTATTATAACTTCTATTAATGCATGACTAATTGTCTGTGATATCTGCATGTCCAAATATCCATAACATTGCATGTTTTGTTTTATTTGTATTATATCTTGTATTAATGCATGACTGATAATTGTCTGTCATATCTGAATGTCCAAATAACCAAAACATTGCATGTTTTGTTTTACATCTATTTCTTATATCATGTATTAATGCATGACTGATAATTGTCTGTGATATCTGCATGTCGAAATATCCATTACATTGCATGTTTTTTTTATATATATGTATTATATCTTGTATTAAAGCATGACTGATAATTGTGATATCCACATGTCCAAATATCCATAACATTACATGTTTTGTTTTAACATATCTGTTATATCTTGTATTAATGCATGACTGATCACTGTCTGTGATATCTGCATGTCCAAATATTCATAACATTGCATATTTTGTTTTATTTATATGTATTATATCATGTATTAATTCATGACTGGTAATTGTCTGCAATATCTGCATGTCCAAATATTCATAACATTGCATGTTTTATGTTATATATATGTATTATGTCTTGTATTAATGCATGACTGATAATTGTCTGTGATATCTGCATGTCCAAATATCCGTAACACTGCATGTTTTGTTTTATATATATATATATATATATATATATATATATATATATATATATATATATATATATATATATATATAGTATATCTTGTATTAATGCATGACTGATAATTGTCTGTGATATCTGTATGTCCAAATATTCATAATAGTGCATGTTTTTCATATATATATATATATATATATATATATATATATATATATATATATATATATATTATATCTTGTATTAATGCATGACTGATAATAGTCTGTGATATCTGCATGTCCACATATCCATTATAATGCATGTTTTCTTTTATATATATGTATTATATCTTGTATTAAAGCATGACTGATAATTGTCTTTGACATCTGCATGTCCAAATATCCATAACATTGAATTTTTTGTTTTATATATATATATATATATATATATATAAATATATATATATATATATTTATATATATATATATGTATTATATCTTGTAATAATGCATCACTTTTAATTGTCTGTGATATATGCATGTCCAAATATCCATTATATTCCATGTTTTGTTTTATATATATAGGTATTATATCTTGCATTAATGCATGACTGATAATTGTCTGTGATATCTGCATGTCCAAATATCCTTAACATTACATGTTTTGTTTTATATATATATATGTATTACATCTTGTATTAATGCATGACTGGTAATTGTGATATCTGCATGTCCAAATATCCATAACATTACATGTTTTATTTTATATATGGATATTATATCTTGTATTAATGCATGACTGATAATAGTCTGTTATATCTGCATGTCCAAATATCCATAACATTGAATTTTTTTGTTTTATATATATATATATATATATATATATATATATATATATATATATATATATATATACATATATATATATATATGTATGTATATATATATATATATATATATATATATATAAATATATATATATTATATCTTGTAATAATGCATCACTTTTAATTGTCTGTGATATATGCATGTCCAAATATCCATTATATTGCATGTTTTGTTTTATATATATAGGTATTATATCTTGTATTAAAGCATGACTAATAATTGTCTATGATACCTGTATGTCCCAATGTCGATAACATTGTACGTTTTGTTTTATGTATATGTATTATATCTTGTATTAATGCATGGCTGATAATTGGGTATGATATCTGCATGTCCAAATATCCATAACATTGCATGTTTTGTTTTATTTATATGTATTTTATATTGTATTAATGCATGACTGATAATTGTCTGTGATATCTGCATGTCCAAATATCCATAATATTGCATGTTTTTTACGTATATGTATTAAATCTTGTATTAAAGCATGACTGATAATTGCCTCTGATATCTGCATGTCCAACTATCCAAAAAATTGCATGTTTTGTTTAATATATATGTATTATATATTGTATTAATGCATGACTGATAATTGTCTGTGATATCTGCAAGTCCAAATATCCTTAACATTGCATGTTTTGCTTTATATATATATATATATATATGTATTATATCTTGTATTAACGCATAACTGGTAATACTGATATCTGCATGTCCAAATATCCATAACATTTCATTTTTTGTTTTATATATATATATATATATATATATATATATATATATATATTTATATATCTATATGTATTATATCTTGCAATAATGCGTGACTTTTAATTGTCTGTGATATATGCATGTCCAAATATCCATTATACTCCATGTTTTGTTTTATATATAGGTATTATATCTTATATTAAAGCATGACTGATAATTGCCTCTGATATCTGCATGTCCAAATATCCATAACATTGCATTTTTTGTTTTATACATATGTATTATATCTTGTATTAATGCATGGCTGATAATTGGGTATGATATCTGCGTGTCCAAATATCCATAACATTGCATGTTTTGTTTTATTTATATGTATTTTATATTGTATTAATGCATGACTGATAATTGTCTGTGATATCTGCATGTCCAAATATCCATAATATTGCATGTTTTTTACGTATATGTATTATATCTTGTATTAAAGCATGACTGATAATTGCCTCTGATATCTGCATGTCCAACTATCCATAAAATTGCATGTTTTGTTTTATATATATGTATTATATATTGTATTAATGCATGACTGATAATTGTCTGTGATATCTGCAAGTCCAAATATCCTTAACATTGCATGTTTTGCTTTATATATATATGTATTATGTCTTGTATTAACGCATAACTGGTAATACTGATATCTGCATGTCCAAATATCCATAACATTGCATTTTTTGTTATTTATATATATATATATATATATATATATATATATATATATATATATATATATATTTATATATATCTAGATGTATTATATCTTGTAATAATGCGTGACTTTTAATTGTCTGTGATATATGCATGTCCAAATATCCATTATACTCCATGTTTTGTTTTATATATAGGTATTATATCTTATATTAAAGCATGACTGATAATTGTCTCTGATATCTGCATGTCCAAATACCCATAACATTGCATTTTTTGTTTTATACATATGTATTATATCTTGTATCAATGCATGACTATTAATTGTCTGTGATATCTCCATGTCCAAATATCCATAACATTGCATGAATTGTTTTAGATGTATGTATTATATCTTGTATTACTGCATGACTGATAATTGTCAGTGATATCTGCATGTCCAATTATACATAGCATTGCATGCTTTATTTTATACATATGTATTATAACCTGTATTAATGCATGACCCATAATTGTCTGTGATATCTGCATGTCCAAATATCTGTAGCATTGCATGTTTTGTTTTATATATATGTATTATATCTTGTATTAATGCATGATTGATAATTGTCTGTGAAATCTGCTTCTCCAAATATGCATAACATTACATGTTTTGTTATATATATATATATATATATATATATATATATATATATCTATGTATTATATCTTGTATTAATGCACGACTGATAATTGTCTGTGATATCTGCATGTCCAAAAGTCCATAACATTACATGTTTTATTTTATATATATGTATTATATCTTGTATTAATGCATGACTGGTAATTGTGATATCTGCATGTCCAAATATCCATAACATTACATGTTTTGTTTTATATATATGTATTATATCTTGTATTAATGCATGACTGATAATTGTCTGTTAAATCTGCATGTCCAAATATCCATAACATTGCATGTTTTGTTTTATATATATGTATTATATCTTGTATTAAAGCATGACTGATAATTGTTTGTGATATCTGCATTTCCAAATATCCATAACATAGCATGGTTTGTTTTATATATATGTATTACATCTTGTATTAGAGCATGACTGATAATTGTCTGTGATATCTGCATGTTCTAATATCCATAACATTGCATGTTTTATTTTATATATGTACTATATCTTGCATTAAAGCATGACTGATAATTGTATGTGATATTTGCATGTCCGGATATCCATAACATTGCATGTTTTGCTTTATATATATATATATATATATATATATATATATATATATATATATATATAAATATATATATATATATATATATATATATATATATATATATATATGTATTATATACTGTACTAAAGCATGACTGATAATTGTCTGTGATATATGCATGTCCAAATATTAATAGCATTGCATGTTTTGTTTTTTATATATATATGCATTAAATCTTTTATCAAAGAATGCCTGATAATTGCCTGTGATATCTGCATGTCTAAATATCCATCACATTGCATGTTTTGTTTTATATATATGTATTATAACTTGTATTAATGCTTAACTGATAATTGTCTGTCATATCTGCATGTCCAAATATCCATAACATTACATGTTTTCTTTTATATCGATTTATTATATCTTGTATTAATGGATGACTGATAATAGTCTGTGATATCTGCATGTCTAAATATCCATAACTTTGCATGTTTCGTTTTATATATATATATATATATATATATATATATCTTGTATTAACGCATGACTGATAATTGTCTGTGATATCTGCATGTCCAAATATCCATAACATTCCATGTTTTGTTTTATTTATATGTATTATATATAGTATTAATGCATGCCTGATAATTGTCTGTCATATCTGAATGTCCAAATATCCAAAACATTGCATGTTTTGTTGTATATCTATGTATTATATCTTGTATTAATGCATGACTGATAATTGTCTGTGATACTGCATGTCCAAATATCCATAACATTCCATGTTTTCTTTTATTTATATGTATTAAATATAGTATTAATGCATGACTGATAATTGTCTGTCATATCTGAATGTCCAAATATCCATTAGATTGCATGTTTTCTTTTATAGATATGTATTATGTATTGTATTAAGGCATGACTGATAATTGTCTTTGATATCTGCATGTCCAAATATCCATAACATTGCATGATTTGTTTTATATTAATGTATTATATCTTGTATTAATGCATGACTGATAATTGTCTGTGATATCTGCATGTCCAAATATCCATAACATTGCATGTTTTGTTTTGTATATATGTATTTTATCTTGTATTGAAGCATGACTCATAATTGTCTGAGATATCTGCATGTCCAAAGATCCATAACATTGCATGTTCTGTTTTATATAAATGTATTACATCTTGAATTAAAGCATGACTGATAATTGTCTGTGATATCTACATGTCCAAATATCCATACCATTGCATGTTTTGTTTTATTTATATGTATTATATCTTGTATTAATCCATGACTGATAATTGTCTGTGATATCTGCACATCCAAATATACATAACATTGCATGTTTTGTTTTATACAAATGTTTTACATCTTGTTCTAAATCATGACCAAAAATTTTCTGCGATATCTGCATGTGAAAATATCCATAACATTGCATGTTTTTGTTATATATATATATATATATATATATATGTATTATGTCTTGTATTAATGCATAACTGTTAATTGTCTGCAATACCTGCATGTCCAAATATCTATGACACTGCATGTTTTTAAGTATATGTATTATAACTTGTGTTAATGCATGACTGATAATTGCCTGTGATATCTGCTTGTCCAAATATCCATAACATTGCATTTTTTGTTTTATATATATGTATTATATTTTTCATCAATGCATGACTAATAATTGTCTGTGATATCTGCATGTCCAAATATCAATAACATTGCATGATTTGTTTTATATATAGATATATGTATTATATCTTGTATTAATGCATGACTGATAATTGTCTGTGATTTCAGCATGTCCAATTATCCATAACATTGCATGTTTTGCTTTATGTATATGTATTATATCTTGTATCAATGCATGACTGATAATTGTCTGTGATATCTGCATACCCAAATATCCATAACATTTCATCTTTTGTTTTCTATATATGTATTACATCTTGTATTAATGCATGAATGATAATTGTCTGTGATATCTGCATTTCCAAATATCCATTATATTGCATTTTCTGTTTTATATATATATATCTATATATATATATATATATATATATATATATATATATATATATGTGTGTGTGTGTGTGTGTGTGTGTGTGTGTTATATATTGTATTAATGCATGACTGATAATATTCTGTGATATCTGCACGTCCAAATATCCATAACATTGCATGTTTTGTTTTATGTATATGTATTATATCTTGCATCAATGCATGACTGATAATTGTCTGTGATATCTGCATGCCAAAATATCCATAACATTGCATCTTTTGTTTTATATATGTATGTATTATATCTTGTATTAATGCATGACTGATAATTGTCTGTGATTTCTGCTTGTCCAAATATCCATAACATTGCATTTTTTTGTTTTATATATATGTATTATATCTTTTATCAATGCATGACTAATAATTGTCTGTGATATCTGCATGTCCAAATATCCATAACATTGCATGATTTGTTTTATATATATGTATTATAACCTGTATTGATGCATGACCCATAGTTGTCTGTGATATCTGTATTTCCAAATATCCTTAGCATTGCATGTTTAGTTTTATATATATGCATTATATCTTGTATTAATGCATGACTGATAATTGTCTGTGAAATCTGCATGTCCAAATATCCATAACATTACATCTTATATTTTATATATATGTATTATATCTTGTATTAATGCATGACTGATAACTGTCTGTGGTATCTGCATGTGCAAATATCCATAACATTGCATGTTTTGTTTTATATATATATGTATTATATCTTTTATTAATGCAAGAGTAATAATTGTCTGCATATCTGCATGTCCACATATCCATCACACTGCATGTTTTATTTTATGTATCAGTATTATATCTTGTGTTAAAGCATGACTGATAAAAGTGTGTGATATCTTCATGTCTAAATATCCATAGCATTGCATGTTTTCTTTTATATCGATTTATTATATCTTGTATTAATGGATGACTGATAATAGTCTGTGATATCTGCATGTCTAAATATCCATAACTTTGCATGTTTTGTTTTATATATATATATATGCATTAAATCTTTTATCAAAGAATGCCTGATAATTGCCTGTGATATCTGCATGTCCAAATATCCATAACATTACATGTTTTCTTTTATATCGATTTATTATATCTTGTATTAATGGATGACTGATAATAGTCTGTGATATCTGCATGTCTAAATATCCATAACTTTGCATGTTTTGTTTTATATATATATATATATATATATATATATATATATATATATATATATATATATATATATATCTTGTATTAACGCATGACTGATAATTGTCTGTGATATCTGCATGTCCAAATATCCATAACATTCCATGTTTTGTTTTATTTATATGTATTATATATAGTATTAATGCATGCCTGATAATTGTCTGTCATATCTGAATGTCCAAATATCCAAAACATTGCATGTTTTGTTGTATATCTATGTATTATATCTTGTATTAATGCATGACTGATAATTGTCTGTGATACTGCATGTCCAAATATCCATAACATTCCATGTTTTCTTTTATTTATATGTATTATATATAGTATTAATGCATGACTGATAATTGTCTGTCATATCTGAATGTTCAAATATCCAAAACATTGCATGTTTTGGTTTATATCTATGTATTATATCTTGTATTAAGGCATGACTGATAATTGTCTTTGATATCTGCATGTCCAAATATCCATAACATTGCATGATTTGTTTTATATTAATGTATTATATCTTGTATTAATGCATGACTGATAATTGTCTGTGATATCTGCATGTCCAAATATCCATAACATTGCATGTTTTGTTTTGTATATATGTATTTTATCTTGTATTGAAGCATGACTCATAATTGTCTGAGATATCTGCATGTCCAAAGATCCATAACATTGCATGTTCTGTTTTATATAAATGTATTACATCTTGAATTAAAGCATGACTGATAATTGTCTGTGATATCTACATGTCCAAATATCCATACCATTGCATGTTTTGTTTTATTTATATGTATTATATCTTGTATTAATCCATGACTGATAATTGTCTGTGATATCTGCACATCCAAATATACATAACATTGCATGTTTTGTTTTATACAAATGTATTACATCTTGTTCTAAATCATGACCAAAAATTTTCTGCGATATCTGCATGTGAAAATATCCATAACATTGCATGTTTTTGTTATATATATATATATATATATATATATGTATTATGTCTTGTATTAATGCATAACTGGTAATTCTCTGCAATACCTGCATGTCCAAATATCTATAACACTGCATGTTTTTTTTAAGTATATGTATTATATCTTGTGTTAATGCATGACTGATAATTGCCTGTGATATCTGCTTGTCCAAATATCCATAACATTGCATTTTTTGTTTTATATATATGTATTATATTTTTCATCAATGCATGACTAATAATTGTCTGTGATATCTGCATGTCCAAATATCAATAACATTGCATGATTTGTTTTATATATAGATATATGTATTATATCTTGTATTAATGCATGACTGATAATTGTCTGTGATTTCAGCATGTCCAATTATCCATAACATTGCATGTTTTGCTTTATGTATATGTATTATATCTTGTATCAATGCATGACTGATAATTGTCTGTGATATCTGCATACCCAAATATCCATAACATTTCATCTTTTGTTTTATATATATGTATTATATATTGTATTAATGCATGACTGATAATTGTCTGTGATATCTGCATTTCCAAATATCCATTACATTCCATTTTCTTGTTTTATATATATATATATATATATATATATATATATATATGTGTGTGTGTGTGTGTGTGTGTGTGTGTGTGTGTGTGTGTGTGTGTGTGTGTGTGTGTGTGTGTTATATATTGTATTAATGCATGACTGATAATATTCTGTGATATCTGCACGTCCAAATATCCATAACATTGCATGTTTTGTTTTATGTATATGTATTATATCTTGCATCAATGCATGACTGATAATTGTCTGTGATATCTGCATGCCAAAATATCCATAACATTGCATCTTTTGTTTTATATATGTATGTATTATATCTTGTATTAATGCATGACTGATAATTGTCTGTGATTTCTGCTTGTCCAAATATCCATAACATTGCATTTTTTGTTTTATATATATGTATTATATCTTTTATCAATGCATGACTAATAATTGTCTGTGATATCTGCATGTCCAAATATCCATAACATTGCATGATTTGTTTTATATATATGTATTATATCTTGTATTAATGCATGACTGATAATTGTCTGTGATATCTGCATGTCCAAATATCCATAGCATTGCATGTTTTGTTTTATATATATGTATTATAACCTGTATTGATGCATGACCCATAGTTGTCTGTGATATCTGTATTTCAAAATATCCTTAGCATTGCATGTTTAGTTTTATATATATGCATTATATCTTGTATTAATGCATGACTGATAATTGTCTGTGAAATCTGCATGTCCAAATATCCATAACATTACATCTTATATTTTATATATATGTATTATATCTTGTATTAATGCATGACTGATAACTGTCTGTGATATCTGCATGTGCAAATATCCATAACATTGCATGCTTTGTTTTATATATATGTATTATATCTTTTATTAATGCAAGAGTAATAATTGTCTGCATATCTGCATGTCCACATATCCATCACACTGCATGTTTTATTTTATGTATCAGTATTATATCTTGTGTTAAAGCATGACTGATAAAAGTGTGTGATATCTTCATGTCTAAATATCCATAGCATTGCATGTTTTGTTTTATATATATATATATATATATATATATATATATATATATATATATATATATATGTATTATATCATGTATTAATGCATGACTGGTAATTGTCTGTGATATCTGCATGTCCAAATATTCATAATATTGCATGCTTTTTATATATATGTATTTTATCTTGTATTAAAGCATGATTGATGAATTCCTGTGATATCTGCATGTCCAACTATCCATAGCATTGCATGTTTTGTTTTATATATATATTATATCTTGTATTAATGCATGACTGATAATTCTCTGAGATATCTGCATGTCCAAATATCCATAACATTGCATGTTTTGTTTTATATATATGTATTATATCTTGTATTAAAGCATGACTGATAATTGTATGTGATATCTGCATCTCCAAATATCCATAACATTGCATGATCTGATTTATATATATGTATTATATCTTGTATTAATGCATGGCTGATAACTGTCTGTGATATCTGCATGTGCAAATATCCATAACATTGCATGTTTTGTTTTATATATATCTATTATATCTTTTATTAATGAATGACTGATAATTGTCTGCCATATCTGCATGTCCACATATCCATCACACTGCATGTTTTGTTTTATATATCAGTATTATATCTTGTGTTAAAGCATGACTGGTAATTGTCTGTGATATCTGCATGTCCAAATATCCATAGCATTGCATGTTTTGTTTTATATATATGTAGTATATCTTGTATTAATGATTGACTGGTAATTATCTGTGAAATTTGCATGTCCAAATATTCATAATATTGCATGTTTTTTATATATATGTATTTTATCATGTATTAAAGCATGACTGATAAATTCCTGTGGTATCTGCATGTCGAAATATCCATAACATTGCATATTTTGTTTTATATATATGTATTATATCTTGTATTAATGCATGACTGATAATTGTGATGTCTGCATGTTCAAATATCCAATAACATTACATCTTTTGTTTTATATATATGTATTATATCTCGTATTAATGCATGACTGATAACTGTCTGTGATATCTGGATGTCCCAATATCCATAACATTGCATGTTTTGTTTTATATATATATATATATGCATTATATCCTGTATTAATGCATGACAGATAATAGTCTGTGATACCTGCATGTCGAAATATCCGTAACATTGCATGTTTTGTTATATATAGATGTATTATATCTTGTATTAATGCATGACTGATAATTGTCTGTGATATCTGCATTTCCAAATATCCATAACATTACATGATTTGTTTTATATATGTATTATATCTTGTATTAACGCATGACTGATAATAGTCTGTGATATCTGCATGTCCAAAAATCAAATATAGTGCATGTTTTGTTTTATATATATGTATTATATCTTGTATTAAAGCATAACTGATAATTGTCTTTTATATCTGCATGTCCAAATATACATAACATTTCATGTTTTGTTTTATGTATATGTATTATATCTTGTATCAATGCATGACTGATAATACTCTGTGATATCTGCATGTCCAAACATCCATAACATTGCATGTTTTGTTTTATATATATTTATTATATCTTGTATTAATGCATGACTGATAATTATCTGTGATATCTGATTGTCCTAATATCCATAACATTGCATTTTTTGTTTTATATATAGGTATTATATCTTGTATCAATGCATGACTAAGAATTGTCTGTGATATCTGCATGTCCAAATATCCAAAACATAGCATGGTTTATTTTATATATATATCTATTATATCTTGTATTAAAGCATGACTGATAATTGGCTGTGATATCTGCATGTAAAATATCCATAACATTGCATGTTTTGTTTTATATATATGTATTATATGTTGTATTAAAGCATGACTGATAATTGTCTGCCATATCTGCATGTTCACATATCCATCACACTGCATGTTTTGTTTTATATAGAAATATTGTATCTTTTGTTAAAGCATGACTGATAATTGTCTGTGATATCTGCATGTCCAAATATCCAAAGCATTCCATGTTTTGTTTTATATATATATATATATATATATATATATATATATATATATATATATATATATACATATATATATATATTATATATATTGTATTCATGCATGACTGATAATTGTCTGTGATATCTGCATGCTCAAATATCCATAACATTGCATGCTTTGTTTTATATATATGTATTATGTCTTGTATTCATTCATGACTGATAATTGCCTGTGATATCTGCATGTCCAACTATCCATAACATTGCATGTTTTGTATTTTATATATATATATATATATATATATATATATATATATATATATATATATATATATATATATATATATGTGTGTATTATATCTTGTATTAATGCATGACTTATAATTGTCTGTGATATCTGCATGTCCAAATATCCATAACATTGCTTATTTATTTCTATATACATGTATTATATCTTGTATTAATGCCTAACTGGTAATTCTGATATCTGCATGTCCAAATATCCATAACATTACATTTCTTGTTTTATATATTTGTATTATATCTTGTTTTATTGCATGACTGATAACTGTCTGTGATATCTGCATGGCCAAATATCTATAACATTGCATGGTTTGTTTTATATATATGTATTATATCTTTTATTAATGAATGACTGATAATTGTCTGTGATATCTGCTTGTCTAAATCTCCATAACTTTGCATGTTTTGTCATATATATATATATATATATATATATATATATATATATATATATATATGTGTGTGTGTGTGTGTGTGTGTGTGTGTGTGTGTGTGTGTGTATTATATCTTGTATTAATGCATGACTGATAATTGTCTGTGATATCTGCATGTCCAAATATCAGTAACATTGCATGTTTTGTTTATATATATATATCTATATATATATATCTATATATATATATATATATATATATATATATATATATATATATATATTTATCTATAGATATATATATATATATATATATATATATATATATATATATTTATTTATTTATTATTTATTTTATTTTACATTTGTTAACCGGGATGGTCCGACTGGATACATGTCCTTTTTCAGCGGAGGCCCAGGGAGAAAAGCTCCAACAGAGTTACATTGATAATTAGGTACAGTAAATGAGCTGAAAGAACTTCACAAAAACATAGGCTATTTACATACAAGTACAAGACTGCCATTACTATTTCTGAGATTACTACAAATGTAACATTAATAACATATTAGCAAGGACGGTAGGCAGTATAATGACATAGCGTTAGACAGGATACATATTTCTTTATCACAGTATACAAAGTACTTATCTTAGCTAGTTGTTTATGTTTTAGTTAATGGCACAGAGCTAGTCTGGGTTTGAGCAAGGACATAGCCAGTGTGACTTGAAGTGGAGTTTTAGACTATTTTTGAATTGACTTAGAGAAGTTGCAAGCGTGATGTTATTTGGGAGAGAGTTCCATATTTTACCAGTGGTGTTGGCAAATAGCGCGTCACCACCTAGATTGAGAGATTTAGTTGTTTGGACAAGGAGTCTGTTTGCTGAGCGAAGGCAGCTTAGATTGGAGTAGGGAGTCATTACGTTTTTTAGTGCTGGGGTATTCTCAGGTTGTTTAAGGATTTTGAAGGCCTCTATGAGTTGGGACTGGTGAAGAAGGTGTGGGAATTCTATCCATCCAAGCTTTCTGAGGTTAGTACAGTGGTGTATTCTGTAGGGTAGGTCTGTAATGAACCTGGCAATGTGATTATAGCAGGATGAGAGCTTGGCCAGATCAGATTTGTTAAGGTGAGTGAGGACAGGAGAGGCATATAGTAGGGTAGAGAGAAGGTGTGAACGGGCTGTGGCTGCCCTGGCATTCGGGGTAAGGAAGGCTTTAATTCTATATAGGGTCCCAAGTTTCTTGTTGACTGACTTAATGGCTTGGTTGATATGTATATCAAATCTGAGTTTATTGTCAATGTCTTCTCCTAATAGCTTTGTATAGGTGTCTGGGGAGATGATGGTCCCATTATTGGATTTTATAGTGAAGTTTTCAGTCGGAGATCTATTGGTTGGGTAGAAGAGAAGTAACTTGGTTTTGTTTGGATTTAAGATCAGGAGATGGTTGGCAAGCCAGTTTTCGACTTTGGTGAAGCTATGTTGGGTGGTAGTTAGTAGATTTGCAAGAGAGGCATTGGAACATATTATAGTCGAGTCATCTGCATATTGAATGCAGGTGGCTTCAGGGATGACTGTTTGGATGTCGTTTATGAAGACTGAAAAGAGGAGAGGTCCTAATATGGAACCTTGAGGAACTCCTATGGTATTTGGTAGTAGGCAGGAGAGCTTGTTTTGCCACATTACTGCTTGTTGTCTCCCAGTGAGGTAAGCTTGAAACCAGTCAAGGGCTGGAGTATCTAGATACAGGGTATTTAAAGTATATAGAAGTAACTGATGGTTTACCATATCGAAGGCTTTCGATAGGTCCAGAAAGAGAGCGGAGGATATTTTTTTATTATTCCGGTTAAGATTAATGTTTTCAGTAAAAGAGAGGAGGGCAGTGGTTGTACTATGATGGGGTCCGAATCCATGTTGAGAGTCTGTGAGTAGTTTATTTTGGGTTAGATAGAGCATTAGTTGGTTGTGCATGCACTTTTCCATAATTTTGGCAAGTGGTGATAGTATGGCTATCGGTCTATAGTTGGATAGTTCTGTGGATGAACCTCCTTTGTGGAGTGGAATAACATAGGATATTTTCCAAATTGAGGGGATTAAGGCCTCAGTTATGGTTCTGTTAATTAGGATTGAAATAGGGTAGGCTACGACATCTGCAGCAATTTGCAGGTATTCAGCCGGCAGAAGATCGGCTGAAAGGGTGGTTGGCTTCAGTTTTTTCAAAAGGGATCTGATAAAGGATGTGGACACTGGCTGGAAGTTAAGAGTGGTGAGTCGGGTATAGTGTTTATAGAAGTGTGGGGAGGAGAAAGTTGGTTAGCTAATGACTGGATGGTTTCTGTGAAGAAAGTATTGAATTAATTGGCTATATCTTCTTGGCTGTTGTCAGATAATATTCCTGGGGTTGGAGTAGTGGATTTGCCTGGTTGGAGAAGTTTATTTATGCCTGCCCAGTACTTTTGAGGGTTATTCTGATGTTTATGTTGCAGATTGTAGAAGTAATTTTTCTTATCTAGTATGATGGCTTTTTTAGTCTCATTTCTAAGTTGTTGGAATTTGATACGATCTAGGGGTAGTTTGGTAGTGCGCCATTTATCCCACGCTTTGTCTCTAGTTGTTATTTTGGTTTTGGTGTCTGTTGTTAGCCAGGGTGCTAGGTGAGTTTTAATTCTTATTGAGCTTAGGGCATGCGAGTCAAGTATAGTAAGGAATGAATTGTTAAATGATGACACTGCCTCATCAAGGGGAAGGAACTTTAGTTTTGTCCAGTTACATGATTTGAGTTCAAGTTGAAATTTAGTTGGGTCAAAGTTTTTCTTGGATCTGATAGACCTATAAATAGGTAAGCTTGTACAATTAATTTTGTCTTTCATGATGTATGTGAGCAGGTGATCACTAAGATCATTAGGGAGAGTTCCAGACATATAGTTCTGGGGATGACTGTTGGTGAGTATCCAGTCTAGTATACTCTCTTTTGGTTATTGTTACCTGTACGTGTGGTAGATGATATTATCTGAGAGAATCCATGTAGGTTAACAGGGATGGGGTTGGACTGTGCTGTGCATTGGTTCCAGTCAATATTAACATCGCCCAGGACAATGGTTTCTTGAGGGTAGTTGTTGGCTATCCAATGTAGAATGACCTCTAGTGTTTCTACATTGCTCCCAGGGGGAATATAGGTGACAATTAGGTTAATGCCCTTATGATTATTTAGTAGAATTTTTAGAGCTAGTATTTCAGCGTTAGAGACCTGGTGTGGTTGTATAGGGTTAGTTATGATGTTAAGTGTGCTATTATATAAGACGGCTATTCCAACTCCTCTTTTCTTTACTCTATCTGCCCTAAGTATATTGTAACCAGGAGGCAGGATCTCATTGTCTTTGGTTGATGGCCGGAGCCATGTTTCAGATAGACACATTATGTTGGGGAGGTATGTGGCTAGTACAGCATGCAGGCTATGTATCTTATTGTTTAGGCTTCTAATGTTTAAGTGGCATATTAGGAGGGAGTTGACCAGTCGGTGGGAGAGTGGTGGGCTGGTAGGATTTTGAGTTAAGGTTGGGCCTGGATTAGGATGGATGTCCCCATGTTTGGTTATGTTTTTTCTTAGATACGCTAGTAGTCTAATAACTTTGAATAGTAGTTTTAGTTCATATTTGGATTTTGGTGTTGATTGGAGTGGTTTTTTTTAGAAGCAAGTGGTTGGAATTTATAATTTTTGGGGTAGTGTAGTAGTGGGCAAGTTCCGCAGTCAGTGGAGGTAGGGGGGTCTTGGTTTGGCATTTTGGATAAGAGATACCTACGAATGTGAGATTTTCATAGCTAGTAAGAAAGTATGGCAGAATTAAGAGTGGTAAGATAAGAGGAAGGAGTTTATAGTTATTTATAGACATGTTATATGTCATCAATGGGTGGGGTCAATGTGCTTCAGAGGAATAGTAGTGGTTAAATAGTAAAGTGGTGGGGGTGAGGATATTGGAGAGGAAGTTGTGTAGGTTGGAGAGGAAGAAGGGGTGTGGCATAGTGGCTATAAATGTAGACACAGTGGGGGCGGGTGGGATAAGGGGGCAGGGAAGGGAGCAAAGCGGAGCGGGGCTAACCCAGTCCCAGTTTTTGTTCCTATGAGTGGGGTAAATAGTCTGATAGTGTAAGTAAGCAGATTGGAGTACAGGCCTGAAATTCAACATAAACATATACAGTTGTAAAATGTCTAATACAATTCAACATAAATAGGCATTTACAGTTGTAAAACACTTACTGGAGAGACACTGAGCCTTCATGGGGCCTGTAGCAGAGTGGATTGTAGTTTTACAAATGGTGCCTGCCACAGGTAATATTTATTAACTCTGGGATTGTCTTAAGGTAATAAACAGGAAAGTGGGACGGGAGAACAAAGGTGTGAGCAGGCAGTTCTTTGTACTGCTGCTAATGAGCCAAAGCAAGACAAGTATGTGTTAAGAACAATCACAATTGACCAAGGACTGCTCTGAAACTGTAAGTCTTGTCTTAATTTCTCAGGTGGAAAACCAGGATAGCCTTGTATCAGTAGGCTACTGTGGTATAGTTTAAATAAACAAACACACAGTATTGATCAGTTATTGATACTATTTGCTAACAGACGGGAATAAGAGAAAGTGGAAGATGTGTGCGTGTGTGTGGTGGTGGTGGGGGGGGGAGCTGCTTACAGCCAAAGCACAGTGCTCTCCAGGGGAAAATGAAGATTGGCTCAACCAGTTAGACACATACTCAAAGTTAACTGTAGCTGTTTGCAGACAGTTCAGACCCGGACTGCACTTTTCTTATAGGAATGTTAAAGGTGGTACCAAAGTTGAATACTTAAGAGTGGTGTCAGGTCTAGAAGAGAAGAGTACAGAGAGGAGTAAGCACTTTTGAGATGGTAAATATATATTAGAAAGATTATAAAAAACACACTGAGCAAATAGCTACCACATGCAATATCCTGAACCACTACTTAGTATATGCAGATACTGAGCCAATTGGAAGAACATTAGAAAACAAAAACCAGACAGTTATGCAGCAACAGATAAAAATATAGCGAGCAGCAATCTGTCGTGGTTCTCTAATGTGATTCTATCCACCAGTAACAGCACAAACTTATAGAAATAATTTAGACACTAGTATGAGCTGTCTACACACAACACTATTACATGAATAACATTAGTGAACAAGGTGCAGCTATGCAAATAGACCATACATACTATTATACTAGTAACAACTTGGTGCATGTCATAGTAACATCAAAAATAAAGCATAAAACATATTAGATGTCTAACACAATTCAACATAAACATATGCAGTTGTAAAATGTCTAATACAATTCAACATAAATAGGCATTTACAGTTGTAAAACACTTACTGGAGAGACACTGAGCCTTCATGGGGACTGTAGCAGAGTGGATTGTAGTTTTACAAATGGTGCCTGCCACAGGTAATATTTATTAACTCTGGGATTGTCTTAAGGTAATAAACAGGAAAGGGGAGGGGAGAACAAGGGTGTGAGCAGGCAGTTCTTTGTACTGCTGCTAATGAGCCAAAGCAAGACAAGTATGTGTTAAGAACAATCACAATTGACCAAGGACTGCTCTGAAACTGTAAGTCTTGTCTTAATTTCTCAGGTGGAAAACCAGGATAGCCTTGTATCAGTAGGCTACTGTGGTATAGTTTAAATAAACAAACACACAGTATTGATCAGTTATTGATACTATTTGCTAACAGACGGGAATAAGAGAAAGTGGAAGATGTGTGCGTGTGTGTGGTGGTGGTGGGGGGGGGAGCTGCTTACAGCCAAAGCACAGTGCTCTCCAGGGGAAAATGAAGATTGGCTCAACCAGTTAGACACATACTCAAAGTTAACTGTAGCTGTTTGCAGACAGTTCAGACCCGGACTGCACTTTTCTTATAGGAATGTTAAAGGTGGTACCAAAGTTGAATACTTAAGAGTGGTGTCAGGTCTAGAAGAGAAGAGTACAGAGAGGAGTAAGCACTTTTGAGATGGTAAATATATATTAGAAAGATTATAAAAAGCACACTGAGCAAATAGCTACCACATGCAATATCCTGAACCACTACTTAGTATATGCAGATACTGAGCCAATTGGAAGAACATTAGAAAACAAAAAACAGACAGTTATGCAGCAACAGATAAAAATATAGCGAGCAGCAATCTGTCGTGGTTCTCTAATGTGATTCTATCCACCAGTAACAGCACAAACTTATAGAAATAATTTAGACACTAGTATGAGCTGTCTACACACAACACTATTACATGAATAACATTAGTGAACAAGGTGCAGCTATGCAAATAGACCATACATACTATTATACTAGTAACAACTTGGTGCATGTCATAGTAACATCAAAAATAAAGCATAAAACATATTAGATGTCTAACACAATTCAACATAAACATATGCAGTTGTAAAATGTCTAATACAATTCAACATAAATAGGCATTTACAGTTGTAAAACACTGGAGAGACACTGAGCCTTCATGGGGCCTGTAGCAGAGTGGATTGTAGTTTTACAAATGGTGCCTGCCACAGGTAATATTTATTAACTCTGGGATTGTCTTAAGGTAATAAACAGGAAAGGGGAGGGGAGAACAAGGGTGTGAGCAGGTAGTTCTTTGTACTGCTGCTAATGAGCCAAAGCAAGACAAGTATGTGTTAAGAACAATCACAATTGACCAAGGACTGCTCTGAAACTGTAAGTCTTGTCTTAATTTCTCAGGTGGAAAACCAGGATAACCTTGTATCAGTAGGCTACTGTGGTATAGTTTAAATAAACAAACACACAGTATTGATCAGTTATTGACACTATTTGCTAACAGAAGGGAATAAGAGAAAGTGGAAGATGTGTTTGTGTGTGGTGGTGGTGGTGGGGGGAGGCTGCTTACAGCCAAAGCACAGTGCTCTCCAGGGGAAAATGAAGATTGGCTCAGTTAGACACACACTCAAAGTTAACTATATATATGCATATATATGCATAAATATGCATTATATCTTGTACTAATGCATGACTGATAATATTCTGTGATATCTGCGTGTCCAAATATCCATAACATTGCATGTTTTGTTTTATGTATATGTATTATATCTTGCATCAATTCCTGACTGATAATTGTCTGTTATATCTGCATACCCAAATATCCATAACATTGCATCTTTTGTTTTATATATATGTATTATATCTTGTATTAATGCATGACTGATAATTGTCTGTGATTTCTGCTTGTCCAAATATCCATAACATTGTATTTTTTATTTATATATACATGTATTATATCTTTCATCATTGCATGACTAATAATTGTCTCTGATATCTGCATGTCCAAATATCCATAACATTGCATGATTTGTTTTATATATATATATATATATATATATATATATATATATATATATATATATATATATATATATATATATATATATATATATATGTATGTATTATAGCTTGTATTAATGCATAACTGACAATTGTCTGTGATATCTGCATGTCCAAATATCCATAGCATTGCATGTTTTGTTTTATATATATGTATTATAACCTGTATTAATGCATGACCCATAATTGTCTGTGATATCTGTATTTCCAAATATCCTTAGCATTGCATGTTTTGTTTTATATATATATGTATTATATCTTGTATTAATGCATGACTGATAATTGTCTGTGAAATATGCATGTCCAAATATCCATAGCATTACATGTTTTGTTTTATATATATGTATTATATCTTGTATTAATGCATGACTGGTAATTGTCTGTGATATCTGCATGTCCAAATATCCATAATATTGCATGATTTCTTTTATATATATGTATTATATCTTGTACTAATACATGGCTGATAATTGTCTGTGATATCTGCATGTGCAAATACCCATATAATTGCATTTTTTATATATATATGTATTATATCTTGTATTAATGCATGAGTGATAATTGTCTGCCATATCTGCATGTCCACATATCCATCACACTGCATGTTTTATTTTATATATCAGTATTTTGTTAAAGCATGACTGATAAAAGTGTGTGATATCTGCTTTTCTAAATGTCCATAGCATTGCATGTTTTGTTTTATATATATATGTATTATACCATGTATTAATGCATGACTGGTAATTGTCTGTGATATCTGCATGTCCAAATATTCATAATATTGCATGTTTTTTATATATATGTATTTTATCTTGTATTAACGCATGACTGATAATTGTCTGTGATATCTGCATGCCCAAATATCCATAACATTGCATGCTTTTTTTCATATATATGTATTATATCTTGTATTCTTCATTACTGATAATTGACTGTGATATCTGCATGTCCAACTATCCATAACATTGCATGTTTTGTTTCATATATATGTGTTATATCTTGTATTAATGCATGACTGATAATTGTCTGTGATATCTGCATGTCCAAATATCCATAACATTGCATGTTTATTTTTATATATATGTATTATATCTTGTATTAATGCATAACTGGTAATTGTGATATATGCATGACCAAATATCCATAACATTACATCTTTTGTTTTATTTATATGTAGTATATCTTGTTTTAATGCATGACTGATAACTGTCTGCGATATCTCCATGTCCAAATATCCATAACATTGCATGCTTTGTTTTATATATATGTATTATATTTTTTATTAAAGCATGACTGATAATTGTCTGTGATATCGGCATGTCCAAATATCCATAATATTGCATGCTTTGTTTTATATATATATATATATATATATATATATATATATATATATATATATGTATATATATATATATATATATATATATATATACATATATATATATATATATATATAATGAATAAAGAGGACCAGTGGAGTGAATGCTCAACGGAACAACAAGCTCAAAGATAAATAGTTAAAAACAAACACCGCTGAGCAAAACAATGGTGGATTGCAGTCTCATTTAAATCACAAGTAGCTCCTAAATCCAATAGCCAATGATGTAAATAATCCAAGTGCAGGCGAGGTATGTAAAAAGCAGGTTTATTAATAAAAAGAGGTGAGCGCCGCATGAGCTTCTTCAGACCTATACAACTAAACTGTCTGTAAACATCAGTTTAAAAGCCAAAATGGCGCCAAAATCCTGTCCATTATTTAAAGGTACATGGCTCATTAAAAATATCATGTAAAAAGTCATATACAAAATTCCTATACACCATCATAAAACAGTACGGCATTTCAAAACAAAGCCATTCATATTCATATCCATTATTGGAATAAATAAATCAAAAGTATGTGTGACAGATGGGGGGGGGGGAATTTTAGTAACATAACTATCAAAACAATGTCAGGGCATCTATGGAAATAAAGGTTCAAAAGACCCTACTGGCCACAAAGTAAAAAACTCTTCATAGCCTCTTAACATCTTTTGGACAATAACCTTCTTGATTTCAGCAGAGGTCGCAGGGGAACCCTTCCATTGAGACCTGGGGTGATATCTGCCCTAAACTTAATAATCCAATGGATTTCCCTGGTCTCTGTATAATTGTTAATGTCCCTCTCCTGTATGTCCTTGAGATCTGTTCCAAGATCCTGAACTTAAAACGATGCTCTTGACCTTTGTCATTAGTGTGTTTGGATAGTGCATTATGTGTAGTACCTCTCCTTGTGTGGTATACATGCTCACGAATCCTATCCCTCAGTGTCCTATTGGTCTTGCCTACATAGTAGGCTGGACAGACTGTGCAGCAGGCTAGGTAAACTACATCTCTGGACATACAATTGCCCCTCGTCCTGATGTAGTAAATACCCGAACCATATGGATATCGGAAGACAGGGTCGGTTTCTATATATGGACAAAACTTGCATTTGTCGCATGTGGTCATGTAGGGACCCAACAAAGCAGGTGGATCATTATGGACCCTTGGGTAGCAGAGCAAACTCTTTAAGTTCTTTTATTCCGGTAAACAAATCTAGGTCGTACCTGTAAGGCTCTTAATAGTTGGGTCAACTGATAAAACGCCAATGCTTAGAGAAAATATCTTTAAGTGTACCTACATCCCTGGTGTAAAATGGGAAATGCAATTCCATTGTCCATATTTGAACCGCCCTCTTGGCTATCCAAGCCATCACTGGCCTCTCCAGATATTTCAACAGCACCATCTGAGAAATATGGTTTCGCTCTGTCTATCCTCAGATCTGCAATGCCCGCCATCCCTCTGGAGATATCTAAGTGGTCATAGCCACGTTCCTTCAATTTGCTGCTAAGGTCTCCTAATTCACTTGCCAGATGACTGTCTAGGGGTGTATATCTAGACATCCGCATTGATTGTCCCTTCACTATGTTCTTGTATACATAGCCAGGATGCATGCTCGAACGATGCAGCAGTGTATTCCTATAGCAGGTCTTGCGATAAACACCCGTGTTGACTATCCCACAGGGTAATTTATCAACAAAGACATCTAAAAAAGGAATAGTGGTCTTCGACCAATCCATAGTAAACTTCAGAAAGGTGACAGACATGTTGATCTGTGTAAAAAAAGACTCTAATTGTATTGTAGAGCCACTCCACACAAGGAAGAGATCATCCACAAAACGCCTATAGAATGGTACTGACTCCTGAAACAAACTATTCTGAAACAAGAAGCTATGTTCCCACTCTGCCATCACCAAGTTGGCGTAGCTATTGGCACAGGAAGTGCCCATAGCTACGCCATCCTTCTGCAGAAAAATCTTGTCATGGAAACAAAAAGATTGGATTCTAAAATAATAGCCAACAACATAAGAATCAAATCAACATCATACTTCAGAGGGAGGTCGGTTCTCCTCAGATATGCACCTACCATTGCTCTACCTTCCTCATTGGGTATAACCGTAAATAAGGACTGAACGTCCATGGTGACCCATATGAGGTCTTCAATTCCAGAACAAGTGTTGATATATTGGTAGAAATCCAACAAAACTGTCTGGTATCCTTAAGAATGAACCTATTGGCATCAACCAATGGTCTGAGTTGTGCCTCAACACAAAGTGACAGGGGTTCAGTTGACCACCCTCTCCCTGCAACTATGGGTCTAAGAGGTGGATGTAGTGAATCCTTATGGATCTTTGGGAGACCCTGAATGGTAGGTAATAGGGGATGAACCACATTGAAAAATTCATATAGAGAAGTATCAATAACACCATTATCAAAAAGACCAAATAATATGGAGCGTATGCTCTCAATGATGCTGTCCACCCTATCATTGGTAATAGGAACATAAAACTTGTCACCAGCCAACATTAGTAGCATATCATTATTATACCTGTCCATGTCAAAAACTACAATCCCACCTCCTTTGTCTGCGGGTCGGATAATAATCTCCCTGTTGTTACGTAGGGAGTCCAAGGCCCTACGTTGTATAAGGCTGAGGTTATATTTCCTTCTCCTGTTGCCAGATTCTGACCCATTCAACCTATATATCTCATCTTCTACCAGTTTGCTATATGCCGCAACCAGAGGGTGTATCGGAGGGAGGAATGTACTAGGTGTCCTAAACACAGTGGTATTAGCCTTCATCTCTGTGCTGTTGAAGAAAACCTTCAGGGACAAATTCCTGACAAAAGCTTAAAGTCTCTTAAAGTCTCTTCGTATCTACTATCTGAGGTTGGAATAAAAGTGAGACCCTTAGAGAGGACTTGTGACTCATGTTCAGTCAAAACATGACTGGACAAATTGAACACGAGTCCTAATGCTTCCCTCCCACATTTTCTTGATTGTCCGTTGGATGGACGATCCGCGAAAGTTTCCTCTTGTACCTCCCTTGGCATTCTGGAACGACTTCTCCTCGCTCGTAGGCACCCTGATGGGAAAAGGGTGTCTGCCATCCCTCTGAGGGAGAATGGTGAAAAGTGGAATCAAGGGGAAATGGGATCCCGTCCATCAGGATCTCTACTGATGCATAGGAGGAAACTTTCCTCCTAACGACTGGTTCAAGAGGCGGGACAGTTGGTTCAGCCCTGCTGACTAAAGATTCAGCCCTTCTTACTGAATCAGCATTGGCATCCAAGTCGATGGTAGCTGTCGGCTCCAGCACAGAGTCCGTTCCGATGGGTAGAGCGTTGGCAACGGTACCTGCATGACCAGCTTGGTCTGTGGGGATGGCTGGGCCAATGTTGCTGTTGGAGCCAGTGTGATCGTTGTCCAGGCATGAGCCAGGAAGTTCAACCGTGCCTACATCGATTGCATCTCTATTGGGAGCACGGTCCGTGTTCCCTGAGTCACTGGTATTCCCTGTGGTGATGGAGGAAGAGGTACAAGTTCCGGGGGCCTGACGGAATGCACTGTTTGTATTGTTGGTATTGTTGTAATCATTGTGCCTGGGCCAAGTGAAGATGTTGCCCAGACGGAAATCCGTTGAGTCCCGCTGCAACTTGGCCCTTTCTGATACAGAAGGCGCCATAAACCGTAACATTGTCCAACAAAACAGATAAGGTATGGTCTACGACAGAGACCGGAAACACATTGAGTATCTCGTTCTTCGCCTTCCTGACATCTTCTTTAAGTTTCTCCTCTAACGGAGAAAAAAGCATTCATAAGTTTCAAATATTTGAGGCTTACCAATATTAAGCTGTTGCCAATCATACAATAGCTTCGGGTAGAGGGTGCCAGTTGTCGGCATCTTCAATACCCTTAGTCCTCTGGGCACCAGCCGGCGCTGTAAGCAAACCTCGAAATGCTGTCTCTGGGTTTGCATGCACTTTAGTTTGAACAAATCCTGCTCCAACCGTTCCACTGCTCGATTTAGCCCTTCACGATCATAATCCAAGGTACTAGTGGGGGCTGAGCCAACATCCTCTTCTACGAATGACGCCAATGGATTCATTCCAGTGCAAGCAGTCTGCAAAACGGTCCAAAGACGGACATGATGTCATCGGTACTTCCTTGGTGCTAGATGGAGTATACGGCAGCTCAATAGAGGTCGAATCTCCTCCAATCATGCCTCCACTGGTTCAGATAAGCTCTAAGAATCTATAATGAATAAAGAGGACCAGTGGAGTGAATGCTCAACGGAACAGCAAGCTCAAAGATAAATAGTTAAAAACAAACACACGCTGAACATGAGCTTCTTCAGACCTATACAACTAAACTGTCTGTAAACATCAGTTTAAAAAGCCAAAATGGCGCCAAATCCTGTCCATTATTTAAAGGTACATGGCTCATTAAAAATATCATGTAAAAGTCATATATAAAATTCCTATACACCATCATAAAACAGTACGGCATTTCAAAACAAAGCCATTCATATTCATATCCATTATTCCAATAAATAAATCAAAAGTATGTGTGACAGATGGGGGAGGAAAAATTTTAGTAACATAACTATCAAAACATTGACAGAGCATCTATGCATATAAAGGTTCAAAAAGACCTACTGGCCACAAAGTAAAAACTTCATAGCCTCTTAACATCTTTTGGACAATAACCTTCTTGATTTCAGCAGTCGCAGGAACCCTTCCATTGAGACCTGGGGTGATATCTGCCCTAAACTTAATAATCCAATGGATTTCCCTGGTCTCTGTATAATTGTTAATGTCCCCTCTCCTGTATGTCCTTGAGATCTGTTCCAAGATCCTGAACTTAAAACGATGCTCTTGACCTTTGTCATTAGTGTGTTTGGATAGTGCATTATGTGTAGTACCTCTCCTTGTGTGGTATACATGCTCACGAATCCTATCCCTCAGTGTCCTATTGGTCTTGCCTACATAGTAGGCTGGACAGACTGTGCAGCAGGCTAGGTAAACTACATCTCTGGACATACAATTGCCCCTCGTCCTGATGTAGTAAATACCTGTAGTAAATGATCCACCTGCTTTGTTGGGTCCCTACATGACCACATGCGACAAATGCAATTTTTGTCCATATATAGAAACCGACCCTGTCTTCCGATATCCATATGGTTCGGGTATTTACTACATCAGGACGAGGGGCAATTGTATGTCCAGAGATGTAGTTTACCTAGCCTGCTGCACAGTCTGTCCAGCCTACTATGTAGGCAAGACCAATAGGACACTCAGGGATAGGATTTGTGAGCATGTATACCACACAAGGAGAGGTACTACACATAATGCACTATCCAAACACACTAATGACAAAGGTCAAGAGCATCGTTTAAGTTCAGGATCTTGGAACAGATCTCAAGGACATACAGGAGAGGGACATTAACAATTATACAGAGACCAGGGAAATCCATTGGATTATTAAGTTTAGGGCAGATATCACCCCAGGTCTCAATGGAAGGGTTCCCCTGCGACCTCTGCTGAAATCAAGAAGGTTATTGTCCAAAAGATGTTAAGAGGCTATGAAGAGTTTTTACTTTGTCAGTAGGGTCTTTTGAACCTTTATATGCATAGATGCTCTGTCAATGTTTTGATAGTTATGTTACTAAAATTTTTCCTCCCCATCTGTCACACATACTTTTGATTTATTTATTCCAATAATGGATATGAATATGAATGGCTTTGTTTTGAAATGCCGTACTGTTTTATGATGGTGTATAGGAATTTTATATATGACTTTTTTACATGATATTTTTAATGAGCCATGTACCTTTAAATAATGGACAGGATTTTGGCGCCATTTTGGCTTTTTAAACTGATGTTTACAGACAGTTTAGTTGTATAGGTCTGAAGAAGCTCATGCGAAAGCGCTCACCTCTTTTTATTAATAAACCTGCTTTTACATACCCTCACTGCACTTGGATTATTTACATCATTGGCTATTGGATTTAGGAGCTACTTGTGATTTAAATGAGACTGCAATCCTCCATTGTTTTGCTCAGCGGTGTTTGTTTTTAATTATATATATATATATATTTTATATGTGTGTGTGTGTGTGTGTGTGTGTGTGTGTGTGTGTGTGTGTGTGTGTGTATGTATATGTATTATATCTTGTATTCATGCATGACAGTTAATTGTCTGTGATATCTGCATGTCCAAATATCCATAAAATTGCAGGTTTTGTTTTATATATATGTATTATATATTTTATTAATGCATGACTGATAATTGTCTGCCATGTCTGCATGTTCACATATCCATCACACTGCATGTTTTGTTTTATATATAAGTATTGTATTTTGTGTTAAAGCATGACTGATAATTGTCTGTGATATCTGCATGCCCAAATATCCATAACATTGCATGCTTTGTTTTATATATATGTATGATATCTTGTATTCATTCATGACTGATAATTGCCTGTGATATCTGCATGTCCAACTATCCATAACATTGCATGTTTTGTTTTATATATATATATATATATATATATATATATATATATATATATATATATATATATGTGTGTGTATTATATCTTGTATTAATGCATGACTTATAATTGTCTGTGATATCTGCATGTCCAAATATCCATAACATTGCTTATTTATTTCTATATACATGTATTATATCTTGTATTATAATTGTCTGTGTCACTGCTGGACAGAGGCACAACAAACTAATGGGCACAGTATTTTTTCATATAAGGGGTGGCGTAAGCCACAAAAATTTGGGCTAGGCTTATAAATGCCTTAGGGCAGATAGCCTAGTATAAACCTATGAACCTGTTAATGCTTAACTGGTAATTCTGATATCTGCATGTCCAAATATCCTTAACATTACATTTTTTGTTTTATATATATGTATTATATCTTGTTTTAATGCATCACTGATAACTGTCTGTGATATCTGCATGGCCAAATATCTATAACATTGCATGGTTTGCTTTATATATATGTATTATGTCTTTTACTAATGAATGACTGATAATTATCTGTGATATCTGCTTGTCTAAATCTTCATAACTTTGCATGTTTTGTCATATATATATATATATATATATATATATATATGTGTGTGTGTGTGTGTGTGTGTGTGTGTGTGTGTGTGTGTGTGTATTATATCTTTTATTAATGCATGACTGATAATTGTCTGTGAAATCTGCATGTCCAAATATCAGTAACATTGCATGTTTTGTTTTTATATATATATATATATATATATTTATATATATATATATATGGGTATATGCATTATATCTTGTACTAATGCACGACTGATAATATTCTGTGATATCTGAAAGTCCAAATATCCATAACACTGCATGTTTTGTTTTATGTATATGTATTGTATCTTGCATCAATGCCTGACTGATAATTGTGTGTTATATCTGCATACCCAAATATCCATAGCATTGGATCTTTTGTTTTATATATATGTATTATATCTTGTATTAATGCATGACTGATAATTATCTGTGATTTCTGCTTGTCCAAATATCCATAACATTGTATTTTTTATTTTTATATATATGTATTATACCTTTCATCATTGCATGACTAATAATTGTCTCAGATATCTGCATGATCAAATATCCATAGCATTGCATGTTTTGTTTTATATATATGTATTATAACCTGTATAAATGCATGACCCATAATTGTCTGTGATATCTGTATTTCCAAATATCCTTAGCATTGCATGTTTTGTTTATATATATATATATATATATATATATATATATATATATATATATATATATGTATTATATCTTGTATTAATGCATGACTGATAATTGTCTGTGAAATCTGCATGTCCAAATATCCATAACATTACATGTTTTGTTTTATATATATGTATTATATCTTGTATTAATGCATGACTGGTAATTGTCTGTGATATCTGCATGTCCAAATATCCATAATATTGCATGCTTTGTTTTATATATATGTATTATATCTTGCATTAAAGCATGACTGATAATTGTATGTGATATCTCCATGTCCAAATATCCATAACATTGCATGATTTCTTTTATATATATGTATTATATCTTGTATTAATACATGGCAGATAATTGTCTGTGATATCTGCATGTGCAAATATCCATAACATTGCATTTTTTTATATATATATGTATTATATCTTGTATTAATGCATGAGTGATAATTGTCTGCCATATCTGCATGTCCACATATCCATCACACTGCATGTTTTATTTTATATATCAGTATTATATCTTGTGTTAAAGCATGACTAATAAAAGTGTGTGATATCTGCATGTCTAAATGTCCATAGCATTGCATGTTTTGTTTTATATATATATATGTATTATATCATGTATTAATGCATGACTGGTAATTGTCTGTGATATCTGCATGTCCCAATATTCATAATATTGCATGTTTTTTATATATATGTATTTTATCTTGTATTAACGCATGACTGATAACTGTCTGTGATATTTGCATGCCCAAATATCCATAACATTGCATGCTTTGTTTCACATATATGTATTATATCTTGTATTCTTCATGACTGATAATTTTCTGTGATATCTGCATGTCCAACTATCCATAACATTGCATGTTTTGTTTTATATATATGTATTATATCTTGTATTAATGCATGACTGATAATTGTCTGTGATATCTGCATGTCCAAATATCCATAACATTGCATGTTTATTTTTATATATATATGTATTATATCTTGTATTAATGCATAACTGGTAATTGTGATATATGCATGACCAAATATCCATAACATTACATTTTTTGTTTTATTTATATGTATTATATCTTGCTTTAATGCATGACTGATAACTGTCTGTGATATCTGCATGTCCAAATATCCATAACATTGCATGGATTGTTTTATATATATGTATTATATCTTTTATTAAAGCATGACTGTTAATTGTCTGTGATATCGGCATGTCCAAATATCCATAATATTGCATGCTTTGTTTTATATATATATATATATATATATATATATATATATATATATGTGTGTGTGTGTGTGTGTGTGTGTGTGTGTGTGTGTGTGTGTGTGTGTATGTATATGTATTATATCTTGTATTCATGCATGACAGTTAATTGTCTTTGATGTCTGCATGTCCAAATATCCATAACATTGCATGTTTTCTTTTATATGTATGTATTATATTTTGTATTAATGCATGGCTGAAAATTGGGTGTGATATCTGCATGTCCAAATATCCATAACATTGAATGTTTTGTTTTATATATATGTATTATATCTTGTATTAATGCATGACTGATAATTGTCTGTGATATCTGCATGTCCAAATATCCATAGCATTGCATGTTTTCTTTTATATATATATGTTATATTTTGTATTAATGCATGACTGATAATTCTGTGATATCTGCATATCCAAATATCCATAACATTGCATGTTTTGTTTTATATCTATGTATTATATCTTGTAATAATGCATCACTGATAACTGTCTGTAATATCTGCATGTCCAAATATCCATAACATTGAATGTTTTGTATTTGATATATATATATATATATATATATATATATATATATATATATATATATACACACACACACACACACACACATATATATATATATATATATGTATATATATATATATATATATATATATATATATATATATATATATATATATATATATATATATTATATCTTGCATTAATGCATGACTGAAAATTGTCTGTGATATCTGCATGCTCAAATATCCATAACATTGCATATTTCCTTTTATATATATGTATTATATCTTGTATTAATGCATCACTGATATTTGTCTGTAATACCTGTATGTCCAAATATCGATAACATTGTATGTTTTGTTTTATGTACATGTATTATATCTTGTATTAATGCATGGCTGATAATTGGGTGTGATATCTGCATGTCCAAATATCTATAACATTGAATGTTTTGTTTTATATATATATATGTATTATATCTTATAGTAATGCATGACTGATAATTGTCTGTGATATCTGCATGTCCAAATGTCCATAACATTGCATGTTTTGTTTTATATATATATATGTATTATACCTTGTATTAATGCATGACTGATGATTGTCTGTGATTTCTGCATGTCTAAATATGTATAACATTGCATGTTTGTTTTATAAATATGTATTATATCTTGTATTAATGCATGGCTGATAAGTGTCTGGTATATATCCATGTCCAAATATCCATAACATTGAATGTATTGCTATATATATATATATATATATATATATATATATATATACATGTGTATATGTGTATGTATATATATATATATATATATATCTTGTATTAATGCATGACTGATAATTGCATGTGATATCTGCATGTCCAAATATCCATAACATTGCATGTTATGTTTTAAATATATGTGTATTGCATCTTGTATTAATGCATGACTGATAACTGCCTGTGAAATATTCATGTCCAAATATCCATAACATTGCATGTTTTAATTTATATATATATATATGTGTTATATCCTGTATTAATGCATGACTGATAATTGCCTGTGATATCTGCATGTCCAAATATCCATAGTATTGCATATCTTGTTTTAAATGTGTGTATTATATCTTGTATTAATGCGTGACTAATAATTGCCTGTAATTTCTGCATGTCCAAATATCTATAACATTGCATGTTTTGTTTTTTATATTTGTATTATATCTTGTATGAATGCATGATGATAATTGTCTGTGATATCTGCATGTCCAAATATCGATAACATTCCATGTTTTGTTTTATATATATATATATATATATATATATATATATATAAATATATATATTATCCATTGTATTAATGCATGACTGATAATTGTCTGTCATATCTGAATTTCCAAATATCCAAAACATTGCATATTTTATTTTATATCTGTGTATTATATCTTGTATTAATGCATGACTGATAATTGTGATATCTGCGTGTCCAAATATCCATAACATTGCATTTTTGTTTTATATAAATGTATTATATCTTGTATTAATGCATGACTGATAATTGTCTGCGATATATGCATGTCCAAATATTCATTATATTGAATGTTTTGTTTTATATATTGGTATTCTATCTTGCATTAAAGCATGACTGATAATGGTCTTCGATATCTGCATGTACAAATATCCATAACATTGCATGTTTTCTTTTATATATATGTATTATATTTTGTATCAATGCATGACTAAGAATTGCCTGTGATATCTGCATGTCCAAACATCCATAATATTGCATGTTTTGTTTTATATGTATTATATGTTGTATTAAAGCATGACTGATAATTGTCTGTGATATCTGCAAGTCCAATTACCCACAGCATTCCATGTTTTGTTTTTATATATATATATATATATATATATATATATATATATATATCTTGTATTCATGCATGATAATTGTCTGTGATATCTGCATGCCCAAATATCCATAACATTGCATGCTTTGTTTTATATATATGTATTATATCTTGTATTCATTCATGACTGATAATTGACTGTGATATCTGTATGTCCAACTATCCATAACATTGCATGCTTTGTTTTATATATATGTATTATATCTTGTATTAATGCATGACTGATTATTGTCTGTGATATCTGCATGTCCAAATATCCATAACATTACATTTTAGTTTTATATATATGTATTATATCTTGTATTAATGCATGACTGATTATTGTCTGTGATATCTGCATGTCCAAATATCCATAACATTGCATGTTTATTTTTATATATATGTATTATATCTTGTATTAATGCATAACTGGTAATTGTGATATCTGCATGTCCAAATATCCATAACATTGCATGTTTTGTTTTACATATATGTATCATATCTTGTACTAATGCATAACTGATAATTGTCTGTGATATCTGCATGCCCAAATATCCATAACATTGCATCTTTTGTTTTATATATATGTATTATATCTTGTAATAATGCATGACTGATAATTGTCTGTGAAATCTGCATGTCCAAATATCCATAGCATTCCATGTTTTGTTTTATATATGTATTATAACCTGTATTAATGCATGACCCATAATTGTCTGTGATATCTGCATTTCCAAATATCCGTAGCATTGCATGTTTTGTTTTATATATATGTATTATATCTTGTATTAATGCATGACTGATAATTGTCTGTGATGTCTGCATGTCCAAATATCCATAACATTGCATGCTTTGTTTTATATATATGTTTTTTATCCTGTATTAAGGCATGACTGATAATTGTATGTCATATCTGCATGTCCAAATATTCATAATATTGCATGTTTTTATATATATGTATTATATCTTGTATTAATGCAGACTGATAATTGTCTGTGATATCCACATGTCCAAATACCCACAGCATTCCATGTTTTGTTTCATATATGTATATATATATATATATATATATATATATATATATATATATATATATATATATATTATATCTTGTATTCATGCATGACTGATAATTGTCTGTGATATCTGCATGCCCAAATATCTATAACATTGAATGCTTTGTTTTATATATATGTATTATATCTTGTATTCATTCATGACTGATAATTGACTGTGATATCTGCATGTCCAACTATCCATAACATTGCATGTTTTGTTTTATATATATGTATTATATCTTGTATTAATGCATGACTGATAATTGTCTGTGATATCTGCATGTCCAAATATCCATAACATTGCATGTTTATTTTTATATATATGTATTATATCTTGTATTAATGCATAACTGGTAATTGTGATATCTGCATGTCCGAATATCAATTACATTACATTTTTTGTTTTATATATATGCATTATATCTTGTTTTAATGCATGACTGATAACTGTCTGTGATATCTGCATGTCCAAATATCCATAACATTGCATGTTTTGTTTTACATATATGTATCATATCTTGTACTAATACATAACTGATAATTGTCTGGGATATCTGCATGTCCAAATATCCATAACATTGCATGTTTTGTTTTATATATATATGTATTATACCTTGTATTAATGCATGACTGATAAATGTCAGTGATATCTGGATGTCTAAATATCTATAACATTGCATGTTTTGTTTTATATATATGTATTATATCTTGTATTAATGCATGACTGATAATTGTCTGTGATACCTGTATGTCCCAATATCGATAACATTGTACATTTTGTTTTATGTATATGTATTATATCTTGTATTAATGCATGGCTGATAATTGGGTGTGATATCTGCATGTCTAAATATCCATAACATTGCATGTTTTGTTTTATTTATATGTAATATATCTTGTATTAATGCATGACTGATAATTGTCTGTGATATCTGCATGTCCAAATATCCATAATATTGCATGTTTTTATATATATATATATATGTATTATATCTTGTATTAAAGCATGAGTAATAATTGCCTGTGATATCTGCATGTCCAACTATCCATAACATTGCATGTTTTGTTTTATATATATGTATTATATGTTGTATTAATGCATGACTGATAATTGTGATATCTGCATGTCCAAATATCCATAACATTGCATGTTTTGTTTTATATATATGTATTATATTGTGTATTAATGCATGACTGGTAATACTGATATCTGCATGTCGAAATATCCATAACATCACATGTTTTGTTTTATATATATGTATTATATCTTGTATTAATGTATGACTGAAAACTGGCTGTGATATCTGCTTTTCCAAATATCCATAACATTGCATGGTTTGTTTTATATATATGTATCATTTCTTTTATTAAAGCATGACTGATAATTGTCTGTGATATTTGCTTGTCCAAATATCCGTAACATACCATGTTTTGTTTTATGTATATGTATTATATTTTGTATTAATACATGACTTATAATTGTTTTGTTTTATGTACATGTATTATATATTGTATTAATGCATGGCTGAAAATTGGGTGTGATATCTGCATGTCCAAATATCCATAACATTGAATGTTTTGTTTTATATATATATGTATTATATCTTATAGTAATGCATGACTGATAATTGTCTGTGATATCTGCATGTCCAAATGTCCATAACATTGCATGTTTTATTTTATATATATGTATTATACCTTGTATTAATGCATGACTGATGATTGTCTGTGATTTCTGCATGTCTAAATATGTATAACATTGAATGTTTTATAAATATGTATTATATCTTGTATTAATGCATGGCTGATAAGTGTCTGGTATATATCCATGTCCAAATATCCATAACATTGAATGTATTGCTATATATATATATATATATATATATATATATATACATGTGTATATGTGTATGTATGTGTATATATATATATATATATATATATATATATATATATATATATATATATATATATCTTGTATTAATGCATGACTGATAATTGCATGTGATATCTGCATGTCCAAATATCCATAACATTGCATGTTTTGTTTTAAATATATATGTATTGCATCTTGTATTAATGCATGACTGATAACTGCCTGTGAAATCTTCATGTCCAAATATCCATAACATTGCATGTTTTAATTTATATATATATGTGTTATATCCTGTATTAATGCATGACTGATAATTGCCTGTGATATCTGCATGTCCAAATATCCATAGCATTGCATATCTTGTTTTAAATGTGTGTATTATATCTTGTATTAATGCATGACTAATAATTGCCTGTAATTTCTGCATGTCCAAATATCTATAACATTGCATGTTTTGTTTTTTATATATGTATTATATCTTGTATGAATGCATGATGATAATTGTCTGTGATATCTGCATGTCCAAATATCGATAACATTCCATGTTTTGTTATATGTATATATATATATATATATATATATATATATATATATATATATATATTATGCATTGTATTAAAGCATGACTGATAATTGTCTGTGATATCTGCATGTCCAAATATCCATAACATTGCATGTTTTGTGTTTTATATATCTATCTATATATATATATATATATATATATATATATGTATATATATATATATATATATATATATATATATATATATATATATGTATTATGTCTTGTATTACTGCATAACTGTTAATTGTCTGCAATACCTGCATGTCCAAATATCTATGACATTGCATGTTTTTTTAAATATATGTATTATATCTAGTGTTAATGCATGACTGATAATTGTCTGTGATATCTGCATGTTGAAATATCCATAACATTGCATGTTTTGTTTTATATATATGTATTATATTGTGTATTAATGCATGACTGGTAATACTGATATCTGCATGTCCAAATATCCATAACATCATGTTTTGTTTTATATATATGTATTATATCTTGTATTAATGTATGACTGATAACTGGCTGTGATATCTGCATTTCCAAATATCCATAACATTGCAAGGTTTGTTTTATATATATGTATTATTTCTTTTATTAAAGCATGACTGATAATTGTCAGTGATAT